>NW_010135766.1:0-17092 GCF_000699245.1 Pterocles gutturalis
GATTCTGTGTGATTCTGTGAACCTGACCTCTTGAATATTGAAAGCTTTGGAGCTTTGCATACTTACTCTTCCAACAGAGGGAATTATGCCTTTACTGAGGGAATTTAACCAGTAACATATGGTTGAACTAAAGCTGACTTGTTAAACACACAGTATTTCTATTATAATGCTCAAAGTCTATAAGTAAAGACTTGACTGATCTTATCTAAGGACCAGGATTAGCTCTTACGTGGACAGGCAGAGCTCCTTGCAAGCCCAGAAGAAGCAGGCTGCTCCACCTGAGGAATGGCACAAGCGGCCCCAGTCCTACAACAGCACCATCATTTATGGACTAAACTAGCAGACTTGCAAAGGCAGGTGCAAGATAGGACTGATATTGAAGAAGCAGATGTTTAAAGACATCGAACATCTCCATTCCTTTGATAAACCATAGCCACTGATAAGGATTTAAGGAAGACCAAATGGTTTTGATATGTACATAGGCACATTTCCATTACAAGTGAACAAAAAAATAGTTTGTTTGTTTTTCTTCTTGAATATCAAATACAGCCCTTAACAAAAGACCACTATCCTCAAGCGTAACTACTTCTATTGCTAGTATTTGGGAAATATGATGAGAATAAACAACAAAAAGAAGTTTTATGAGTCCCTTTAATTCTCATTGCTCTCATATTTACTTTTGTTTCTTGAAGATAACATCCAACCTTCTGGCTAAAGTTAAATTTAAAGATACATTTAAGATTAGTTTTTAGGACAGTAAAGTGCTTAGCTTATGTGAACTGATTGCTGATAAAAATCCCTTCAATACCACTTAGTATGCACTCTAAACACTTGACGGGCAGAAGATTCAAGTGCTATACCAAGAAGAGGCTGGATGCACTCTGATGTTGCTGTCCCACATGCTACGGTTGACAAGATCCCTGTATTATCTGTTCTGTAAGTGGAGCACTCACACTTATCATTGCAGGAGCTGTCACTGTTACTTTTTCCCATATCATTTTTAAAGAGACTGCTTAAGATATCCTTGGACTAGATGATCTTTCGAGGTCCCTTCCAGTCTCTAACATTCTGTGATTCTGTGATTCTGTGATTCCTCTTCTTCCCCAATTTAAGTGTGGAATTAAAAGTGATTATTTGTATTTACAGTTGACATACATGAAATAGAGAAAGGTAAAATAATTTGTAGTGCTTGTTATAGGAACCTCTTTGTGTTTGCTGTGCAGTAACATCAACAGGTTTTATATACTCATATATAAAACATATATATATGCCATTAGCCAAATTTGGAAGAACCCATTTCTTTCCATAATCAAAAAAACTGCGAAAAATACGTACATGAAAACTGGAAGAAAAGAATCACAAGAATACCCAGCAGCCTTTACATTTCTGATGATGTGGATTCTCTAGCTGTATCAGATGGAATTATACTTAGCTAGTTAAGAAATATTTAATAATATGATTCTTAGAAATGTTTCTGACAAACAACTGAATATAGGGTAAATGAAAGAGTAGGGCTGTCTTTATTCTACAAGACTTTCTATTATGCTTGCAATCATTGCTGGTCTATTCCAACCTTTTGAATTAACACAGAAATACAGATGTGTCTGAGCAAATTATATTATGTATAAAATGATCTCAGAAATGAGATCTCTGTCTCTTATACTCTGTGTCCTAGAGTTCCTCTAAAGGACGTTATAAAGCATATTTGTGTGACATGTTGTTTAGCCATCAGAAATACTTCTGTATCAATGGAATTGCTCAAAAACTAGAAAGCTTGCAAATCAGTCTGTGTAAGTCTGGAGAGTTAGTTATTTTTGCTCTGTATGACAATTTTTGTGAAAGTTTTAACTGCATGAATAGTTTGAGCTTGGTCAGCATTACAGCTTTTTAAAAAGTTTTTTTACATCTTTTATTTTCCTTCCCCCTCTGTTTCCGTGATATGGTTTTTTTATTTCTTTAGCATATTTTGTTACTGATGAAATGGAAAGTCTTTGTTCCTTGAAAAGCTAGAAGAGTCAGAATAGTGGAAAACTAAAAGTAAAAAAGACTATCCATATTCTCTAAAAAATTGAAAAATCTCAGAAATTTAAGATTTTAATATCTATTCATTTTCTTCAGTTTGTGGACACAGATTTTTAGACACTATTCTGTATTTTCATGAGAATTTTGACACTATATCAGAATTAATAAGTATTAAGAAGTATTAAGCAAAAAATAAGTCTTAAGAAAAAAATACCCTGGTCAATTATTGTAAGTGTATGAATTTTACCCAATGGTTTACAGATATGAATGTAAAGATGATAACTGAAAACAGGAAAAAACTTTCTGCAGTTTAACTTAAAGTTAACGTTGGCCTTGTTTTGTATCTCAAATCAGACAATTCTAAATTTTTTTTCAATTTTCCTGTACAGATGTGATGGGTGGTGCAATCTGCCTTCTGTAAAGATGAGAAAGCTCATGAAGCCGAGAGAACACAGGTGGGTTTTACACTGGGGACAACCAGTGGGAAACCAGCACATGGCTTCACATGCTGCCCCTCTGCAAGACTCGGGCTGCTTGCACAGTGCTACCTCTGCCTCGGGTACAGAAATGCCAGTGGGTGTCCGGCCACAGCTGTGCCCATGGCGAGTTCCCCCACTGCGGTTCAAAGGATTTGAAGTTAATGTTGACTTGGCATTAACCATACAGCTATCTAAAATCCCACTGCTTTGGAAAGGGAATGCATCATCTAGGACGGCTGGCTTTCACTATTCCCCACTTGCCTCTCCATCCTCTTCTGCAGCGGATTGCTAACCCTTGCGGTGGTGCGAAGGAGCAGGTGGCAGCTATCTAATGCCTTGCTATGAAGCCACATGGATGCATTTCTCCTGCATACAGACACCCCAGAGCCTTCTGCCTTTAACACAGGCCCATCTGCTGCTCTCCACTGCACACTTGGCAGAAGATACTAGTGCTTAAAGAAATGGGCAGTAAGACTTTTACACACATACCTGGGACCAAAATGTCAGCTGACATAAATGACTTGAAGATGAGGGGACTGTGCTCTTTCTCTAACATTTATAAGGTCTGTTCCAGGTTATGAACACGAATTTAAGCTATGCTAGAAATTGAAAGATTTAAAAAAAATATTTAATTGATATTTTGATGATTTTCTTAGAGATGCATTGCATGTGCAAGCACTATACTGTACCAGTGAGTTTATTACACCCCCTCTGAGGTTTCAGTTCTTGATCAAATTCAGGTATAAACTCTGTATTTCTCTCATTCTAAACGTGACTAAAGTAATGAAATGGAGGAGAAATCTGCCATGTATGCTTCAAATATGGTACTATGAATACAGAAAGACTGTATTTCAGCTAATATTGTACAGTGTTACTTTGTTTTAGATCAGTTTAAGCTCAAATAATTCAAGACAGAAACAAGGACCAGTATTTAAGTTAGCTCCTCTGTCTTCCAGGTCACGATCCTGCACTTGTGAAGCTGAACACTGTTTTTAGCTGGCCATGTGTTTGGCCTCCTGAAAACAAGCTCATTGTGAAGACTTCCTCTTCTTAACTATCTCCATCATTTTAAAAGAATGGATCTCTGGGAAGAACCTCATGCTCTTTGCCACCTGAGAAAAGGCAAAAGACAATGTCTGAGTGCGTATGTGTGTCTGTACATGACTGTGAAAGTGTCAAATCCAATATAATTTCAGCAAAGAGAAAAGAAATCTGTCTTCTTTCTTGGCTTTTTAAAATAATACTAAGCTGAGCCAACGACACTTCTCTAGAAGTTCTGAAGGTCACAAACTCATCCTTGGTATCATCTCTCATCTAGAAGAAAATATGAAACAAACACTACCATATAATAACTATCAGGTTTCCCATAATAGAAAACTTCTTGAGCTGATCTGTTGGTATCTATGTTTTTTGTTAATGTTTTTCTGTTTCTTACATCTAGACATTTATTGCATTTGAGTTTATCTTTTTCCTTTCTTTCTTTCTTTCTTCTTTCTCCATTGGAGGAATAATTGCAGTTCTTTTCAAATCTCCTAGGAAATTTTTCAGCTATGTAAAGTTATAACAAGATGTGACATCCAGTCCTAGCTAATCAGTGTTCAACACAGACCCACTACTGCAGTGCTGGGGGTGGCATTTTCAATTTGCCCATGACACTGACCAGGTTTTTAAGGAACAGTGAGTGAAGGGAGAAAATAGCATTAAAATGCTTAAATTTTTATAGAAAAGGTATAACTTTGTAAGAAAGCGCTATCATAAATTCCAAAAAAGTATGTCTTAATGATACACTTAGAGTAAATCATTTGCCTTGAGAGACAGGAGGTCTCTGGTGACCTGTATGGCAGCCACAAGAGACTACCAGACTAGCTACTTTCAGCTAAATGTACTCTCATATTAATATTTTAAAATGCCATAATGCCTCTCTGAAAACCTCAGAGGACAGATACATCAATTTGCGAGGTCTTCACTCCAGGAAATAGAAACGGGGATAATCTGCCATTAAAAGAAATAGTTCATTATGTCTGCTTCTTGGGAGCACATAAACTATGTCCCTCACATACTTATGTTGCAAATCCTCACTTTAATGTGAAGGGAAACACCATGCCCCAGAGCTTTATTGTCCCACTCTTTATTAGTACAAAAAGGTTTGTTGTGGTATGAAATCTTAAGCTTGTTGCAGTAATCAATCAGCTTCAAAGAGTCTCTTCCCTGAACCAGAATCATTACAAATAAATCAATTAAACATAAAGTTTCTATTTTCAGGAGGATCACAATACAGAAAACCGGCAGTGCATCATAGTTAGAGAAAGGAATTTTATTAGGTTGGGGCTTCTAAAAAACCCCCTTTCCTTTTATTTTTTTTTTTTTTAGTGCAAAGGGTGTGAGATTTATTTTTCATTCCAGTTAAATCCAAAGTATTCCTCTTTTAAATGCCCATTTCAACATGAGAAATTTATATATTTATGTTATGAGAAAAATAAAGAATACTACTAAATATTTCTCTAGCTGTAGAAAGGAATAAGAAAATAATTTGCATTGTTTTGTCCATTAAGTACATAAAATCAGAGAGGAATGCTGCAGAATGGAATGTGTATGTAAAACAAATTTTTATTTTATTAGTTTATATGCTGGGGGAGGTGCCAGATATTAGAACATATGCAGAATTATTTTCGTTGAGAATTTTTGCCTTATCGTATTTTAAATACATTCCTGAGATTTCCCATAATATTAAACAAATGTCAGCGACAGTGACACCAATAGAGTAAACTATTTTATTCTGTTCTATTCAATTTTATTCTGTTTACCAATTTAATAATATTGTCACCTTTCTTCAGTGGAGAAACTGGCTGCTCATTATAATGTTTTGTTTAACTGGATTTTAATTTATTTTCTGGGAAAGGAATGGATGTGTGGCTCTTTAAAACACAAACATAGTCTTTATGCTTCTTTTTGTCAATGACATGTCAAAGAAGAAGCCTTTTTATCTTGTTATGGAAGATGATGTTCTGATGCTGAGATCTGTGGTGATCTTAAGTTTCAAATTTATACGATCATAGACTGAATGCTTATTGCAACAGACTTGTGACATATATTGTACCTGTCAGGGTTCTGGGAAGAAAAAAAAAAAAAAAAAAAAAAAAAAAAGGTTTGAGGTGAAATAGAACTGATAGAACTGCTACCTTTAAGACCCTGCTTCTGCTATACAGGTTGGAAGCTATGCTGAAAAGGAGGCAGAGAAATACAGCAGAGAAAGGATGGTCTTTGATAGATAGACTCCCCTGGACAACTACATACAGTTGCTATTTCCGGCACATAGCCATACTGTGGACCAAGTAGGTGTGTGGTCATATATGGCTGCTGGGCATAGTCTTGTTTTTCTGTGTACACAACCTGAGATTCTCTAGGTAGAGCCTCAGGTCTGATTTATAACAATGGTGAGGAATTACAAGAGAACTGGAAACAGAACAGTGCTCCAAGAACCAGACTGAAGGTTTGCTGAATCAGGTGTCTAAATAAATTGATGGTTTTGTTTCATTTCTCTTGCAGATTAAACTCAATTTTGACAATTTTATCCATGAATAACTTCAAAACAAATATGTTGTTTTGGATGATCTAAAACAAAATTGGCATGTTTGTTTACTGAACTAATGCCAAATATTTTTTTCCAACAAATCAGCCATATATTTTTTTTGTCTGAGCACACAGTATTGAGGAATTTTACCCTGAGCTTATAGGCTGAGCTCCTAGAAGTGTTATATCTTCCACTGCAACAAAAAAATTTCTCCTGAATAATAATGCATTATTAGCTCACATCACTGCTGGTGCATCATAAGAGACAATTTTTGACTTGATGACAAAAGTGACAAACTGATTTAAGTGCAGTGTTCATTCATCACACTTAACAGGGGTCCTTAGTTTTGAACAGTAATCACTCTTGCCTTCCACAGGTCATTTCTAAACCTACATAAATCTAAGCCATCTTCTAGTGGTGTTCATACTTTCCACTGGCTATAGGCGGAAATCAAGACACATAGGTTATTCAGTTAAACTGCTCAGTTAATTCCCAGTGTTATGTGAAACGAATCAGGACTGGAGAAACAGATCCTGTTCTTATTTTTTCACTTTGTCTCCACTCAAGGTAGTCTCCCTCGGAATTGCATTCTTCCTGGATCAAAATAAAAACTCAGGTTACCGATATCATCTAGATGGTCAGGCATGGATGATAACATCCATTCAAACTCAGTCTGTGGCATTCTTACCTTTTTGTCCTACACAAACACATTGCGGGGAGATGAAGAGCTGATCCACTCTGAGTAAATTCTGACAACATATATTCTTGCAGGGAGGGAGAAAAAATGTTTAGTTGTGTAACTATACTTTTGAAGATACATACTATTGCCTGTATGGAAAAAAAAATCCTGTACAGAAAGCAAAAAAAAAAAAGTATTTATTTTCTTCTTTAGTCCTGATGGAGAATTATCAGAGAAAATCAGTATATTTCTGATGATGGAGTTGATCATCCCTACAGAATTCAGTATTGAGAACCATAGTTGTGCAAGCTACTGGTCCTAGCCTGCTGGAAAGAGGGATTCTAGAGCCAACAAAATCAGATGAATTTGTATTTCCAATGGAATCCCTCCGCAGAGGTCCACGTCCATGCCCTGCCATCTTACATGTTGGAAAAAGATTTCCGGAGTGGCTAGGGAACTTACATCCTTGAACTTTTCAAGACCAGACTAGGCAAAACCCTAAACAACACTCGTCCTGCTTTAGGCAGGAGGTGGAACCAGACATCCTCACAAGTTCCCTTCAAGCCAGAAAGTTTTGGTTTTACAGTTCTAGCACCTGCCCCAAAATAAACCCCACAAGACATTCAGGGGGCATTCGAGGAATCCTATGAGGAGTAACTGCCTGAGTTTCTTGTTGTTAGACTGCTGTTTTGTTGTTCCTGGCAAGACAGCAAGCAGTCTACTCTGAATAAAAAGATTGCTATGAATTAGCACAATCAATCAGCCAATTAATTAATCAGTTCTGCAATGATGAAGAGAAAAAAAAGAAAGATGAGGCAATATTTGTGCAAAACATACGTGCCATGTAAAGAGCAAAAAATATTTAACCTTCTTACAACTACCACCATTTATCAGTTTACCTGGTCATATATCCATGATTGCAATGCTTGTAAAATGACAGTGCCGTAAATAGCTGGCCCCAGAGGGCTAGTGACATCAAAGAAAATAATTAATTTGCACTGAGATATGAAATTAAGGTTTTGTTCCAATGCAAAAGGAGAATAAAAGAACATATTGGTAAATCTGTGCAAAAGGAACCAGCATCAGCAAAACTATCTTCCCTTTTGAAAATGAAAACCAGCTAAAACCCTTCAGTAATATCCAGTGGTTCCTTGATACATAATACACTGTGCATATGGTGAAATGTCAAAGTGCTCTTCCAGACCCACAAAAGAAACAAAGGTACATAAAACCCACTGAATATAACACTAATACTTCCAGAGGGGTGGTGCTAATTCTATCATTTTATTCTGAGAAAAGTATGAAGCATTCAGCTACATTTTCTTTTGGGTTACCAGATGGCCCTTCTAAGAGAGAAAAAATATCCTCTGTGAATTGATAGTGTACTTGCTCTATTTGCTTACGTCTCTGATATAAGGTTGCATCAGAACATCTAATTGTTGTAAAACACCTGCCCTGATAATAAGCAAAACAAGTTAGAGGTAGAAAGAAAATAGTCTTATGATCCTGTTAAAAGGCTTGTTGAACATGCTTTATCTGAACACTTGAAAGGCTTCCACAGATGTACCACCTTTGGAATGTTTGGTCTTCTGACTGCACTGTGCAAAAAATGATCTCTACACAACTGGGTGATAGTAAAGCATTTTATTAATGAATACAAGATACCATTTACCTTTCAAAGACAGGTATTTTATTTATTAATAGGGAATATTTTATTTGCACCTATAGACTGTACCTAACTGTTGTCCTGCTTAATGTAAGAACTGTAGTATGTTTACAAACTGGTAACTCCTGTTTCCAGAGGTCTGAAGTGTATACCTTTTTCCTGTGTCTATGAGCTAAGTTCCATATTTCTGAAATAAATGTTTATTTCTGAAAGATGGTTTTGACATTGCTGATGAAGAATTGCTGATCTTCTCAGAAAGCTCCACAAACCGCCCAGTAGATGAATGCTAGTTTAGACAAATTTGAAGTGGAAATTATTGCCTTCACTAACTGCCATGGTAAAACCTCTATGTTATGATGTTTTCAGATCCAGAGGATATGGCTTTCTGCTAGGTACACTACCATCAAACACAGTTTAACTCTGAATGGTAGCACATTAGATTAAATAACATTTCTGGTCCTTCAGGTCTTGCCTGTGAAGATAAGGTCTCTCTAACTTTGCTGCATACATGTTGCCAATTTTGATTGTACGGATTTTAAGTGCATTACAGTCAAGGGAAAACCCTCCATTGATTTCTGAAGCTTTAAAATTAAAAAAAAAATCAGTCAGATTATTAGTAAAAACTATATTTTGCATGGAAATAGTAGGGAAAAAAATTCACAAGGACTGTTACTATGACATTGGTCCTGTGATTTTTGTAGTGCAGTCACGTACCCCAATATCTTACTGCATGCCAGAGGGCCTTTAATTTAATCAACAGTCATTTCAAGATGTTTCTGCCTTTTGTCTATGAATTCTGCTACCGCTTTTCCTGCATTTGGCCCATGCACCTCAAAAAGCACTCTCTTTCTCAGAGTGGTTGACAGGCAGAGGAGCTAGGGCAGTTGATATGGTGTCTCAGGTGTCCCAGCACCTGAATTTGCTGCACTTAAGTGAGGGAATGCCTGCTGGTAACTGTTATTCAGTTACCTTGAATTCCAGTTAACAAAAGCCGATCATATAAAACTATTCATTTGTCATATTCAGAATAACAAAGTCACTTTTTTTTTTTAGAAAATACATAAGTGAAGGTAAAGGGAAACTGTGCATAACTTACACAAAGATTAGATCAGATTTTTCCATCAGCCTGGCAACAACTTTTGAAGGGTGCTCCTGTCTTAGCAAAGGGTCTTAGAAGACCATCCCAGCCAGAGCAAAGACACTTTTACAAGCAAACTTTTTTCCCAGGTTTTCTAGGACACTTAAGACCTGTTTAATCTTTCTTTCTGAATCTCCCTCTAAATTCACTCTTTTTTTCGGAGACTGGCTTTTAATTAGCAAAAAGTTCTTTCCTTTCCATATTTAAGTTGAAGTTTCTCTTCCCAGTGCCCCCTCCATTGCACTTCACCAGTTAGTAAACAACTCTCTGTTCACATAAAGTGTAAAACTCCCCCCTACCTGTGGTGTCAATTCAACATTCTTCAGCCTTGCATGTGGCTGTCACTGTACATATTACAATTATCTGTACATTAAAATGACGCATAACTCAAACTGATAAAGAGGTTAATTTAATATAGTTTATTATCTGCTGCTGACTGAGACCATACCTGTTGGCAGACAAACACTTTGGGATGACAGGTGAATTGGCATGGTTGATCCCCAAACTACTTTCATATAACCACCTTTATTCTGCTACAATGTAGAGATACATTAAGGAGAAAAACAGTCAGACCATGGTCTTTTAAACACAACAAACAGCGTATGTTTTTTACTAATACATTCCTAATGACTTAATACAGGCAGACTCTTCAGTTACAGCCACCAAAATACAGCGATTTGCTGTCTGAGAATTTAACTAGGAAGTCTGATTCTTTAGACATTATCTGGAGTAAAGAGATGCACAATAGGAGAGATCACTAAGGGCCACATTGCTGTGAAACTATATCCTTATGGAATAAAGGGTACTCAGAATCTGCAAAAGTATCAACATCTGGTGCACAATATGAAGTGGAAAAGGTGGATCATTTGGCACCATGTTGTGAACTGCCCTGTAAGCCTTTGGAAAAACAATAGAGATGTTTCTAAAATGATTTGTGGCAAGGAGCCAGACGCCGACATTTTTCACACAGCTGGATGTACCACTTAACCCAATGAAGTTTTGTATGAATTTTGGTACAGGACATGAATCTATCTGTTTATTGTATATTAATTTTAATAATCTGGTTGACCTTGTACTTTACAAGTTTGCTAGAGACACATTATGAAGTTTGGTAGTATTTAATGCATCATGGTTTAACCCCAGCTGACAATAAGCCCACACAGCCTCTCTCTCACTCCCTGCCCCGGTGGGATGGGGGAGATAATCAGAAACATAAAAGTGAGAAAAGTCAGAGGCTGAGATAAAGACAGTTTAATATGTAAAGCAAAAGCCACACACATGTGCAAAGCAAAACAAGTAATTCATTCAATACTTCCCACCAGCAGGCAGGTGTTCAGCCATCTCCAGGAAAGCAAGGCACCATCACACGAACAGTTACTTGGAAAGGCAAATGGTATCACTTCGAACATCCCCCCTTCCTTCTTCTTCCCCCAGCTTTATATGCTGAGCATGACATATGTTATGGAATATCCCTTTGGTCAGCTGGAGTCATGTCTCCTGACTGTGTCCCCTCCCAATTTCTGGTGCACCACCAGCCTACTCACTGGTGGGGTGGTGTGAGAAGCAAAAAAGGCCTTGGCTCTGTGTAAGTACTGCTCAGTAATAATGTAAACATCCCTGTTTTCAGCACAAATTCAAAACTAGCTAATATGAAGAAACTTAACTCTGTTCCAGCCAAAACCAACACACAATGTTGTCTTCATTTTGCTGCATATAAAGTTCCTGTTCTTCACCGTTCATGAATTATGTAGGTCAGTACGTACTCATGCCAGGAAAACCTTTCTAGCACCTCACACAGTCATGTATTTTGTATAGGTATTGATGTACATTACTGTGATCCTCTCAGAAAAATTTCAGAGAAATACTAGAATCTTAAAATGACTATTTTTGTTTGTCTCTATCTGTAAAGTCAAGTGAATTAGTTGCCATGAATGCAACCATGCAGGGATTGAGAAGGAGAAAAATAAAAAATGGAGAAAGGCTTAAAAGTAGATGTTTGGCCAAAAATATCTTTGTTATACATAAAACATACTGCTGTGTTACAGTTTGATTTTGCAAGTCTACAGGCTTATACGGTTGAGGCCAAAAATATTTTTTCATTGTAAAGTTATAAAAGAAAAGGTTACCAGAAATTTTCCTGTTGATAAATAAAGGTGATTCACTGACTGTCCACCCTCGTCACGGATTCACTGACTTTTTTTCCAAATCTCAAGCATGATTCTCAAGCAACGTTACTGGTGGTACAGTTCAGATAAAGAATATAGCAATTCTGTGATCTGAGATGTTAAACCATTGCTGACACTGAGACTGAGCCAAAATTGGGATCAGCTACTCTCAGGGCTAGGAAAACTTTTTTTGATCTTTGTTTTTATTTGCTCCTGTTTCCAAATTTCAAATTTTGTGGAATTTTGATGATTTCACTTCATATCGTAACTCACAAACCCTGACAAATTGCCTAGCTACTGGTCTTTTTGATTGTCTCTGAAATGCTAGTTTCTCAAGTGAATTAATGGAAGAGATAGGTTAGTTTTTCTTTGATAAATTTATATTAATTAGAGAATATAAGAGAAAATTTAATGGCTAAAGAAAGGGACAGACATTGATTTCTTAAATATTCAGGCTCATTCAAAGAAATCAGGAACCTCCTAAAGCTGCTCAGGACATGCAGATTTTTAGAGGCAGTTCTTGAAACAACGTACTATAATGACAACGAGAAATATGAAAGTATCTTTTATTACTCCAAGACATGCATAAAATAGTTGGTGCATTCTTGCTGAAACAAGCTTAAAACAGCATTTAGTGCATATGCTAATATGTTTTTTAAAAGTTTGGTTTGACATTTTGTTTTAGCATGTATTGGGAAGATTTTTTTAGTTTTGAAAACCTACAAAACAGGTCTTCAGAAACAGAGCTCTGAAACAGACCTGTGATACATTTACACACTAGAAAAAAAGTGTTTGGGGGGCATGCGGGGGATTGTTTGGTTGTTTAATCTGACACCACTAAGCAGGGGAAACCCCAAGTATTCAAGTGTACCCTCGTTAGTATGATTCATGCAAAAAGTATTTCCTGGGTGATTGTGGCCACCAGAACACACTTTCTGATACTATTATCAGCTATCAGTCGTTATCAGCTTTCAAGACATTATGTACAGTTGAGACACAGCCCACCATCTGAATCCACAGTCCAAAGAAGTTTGGAAATCTCATTTTTTACCAGCCATTGTAGCAAAGAAATAGGTCACACCTTCACTCTGTTGCCTTAAATTCACTCTTGACATCAATTAAAAAATGTGCTTAAATATTTACTTGCAGCCTGAAACAGATGACTTGCTTACCATCTTGAGACAAACACAGGTGACAGAAGAAGAAAAGAGCATTTCATTTACTTATGCAAAACCTAGAGGGTTAATCTGCCTCCCTAGTCTTCTTTGTACTTACCTGTGTAAAATAAGTGCTTTTTAGACATAAAACCGTATATTCCAAGTGAAAACCTTAGACTCTGAACCTTACAGTTCATTTAGATATGCAGACTGTCAGTCACTTTATACGCAAGTGAATGGAGAGAATACCTGCATTTCTTTACTTATTGCTGTTTGAGTGATAACAGCATTCAAGTATTTCTGATCTCATTGAGTTTGGAGTGCACAATCCTCCAGTCCAGTGTTTAAGGGATCCTATAACATGTATTCCTTCTTTTGATCGCTAAGTAGTTTTTCTTAATTTCAAAACACTTGGGAGGTTCACCACATCTTTCAATGTCTGTAACTATTGTTTTCTAAGTCAAAGTGACTTTATATTTTTTCAGTATATAATTTCATTAACGGGACAAAACTCAACCAGTAATACAACACTAGTCATTAGCCACTTTCACATGTAGCTGTACAGCCACAGGATACAACATCCAGCCTCTGTCAGCGTTGAATCATAGAGGTCTCTCTTTCTCTCTTCTAAGCTTTAAAACTCCAGAAAATCACTACTGGAACCTTTTCCTTCATGCTTTCATGCCTGTCATATTGCATCAAGATCATTTTTTAAAGTCAGCTGTGCACCACTGAAAATCAAAACAGTACCAGGACCAGTTGTGAGGACTGACAGTCTTTTAGAAAAGCCAGACTGACCAGTCTCTGCATGAAAAAAATAAGTCAAGAAGTGCATCTAGTTATTTTATGATTTCACACCTGAAGTTGTGTATATCTGTAAATAAACAGAGGTAGTTACATGCTCTAGCAAATACGTTTATATTTAGACCATAGAAAGAAGGAATACTTAAGACAAAAATACAGTTGTTCTAACAAAACTGAAATCTATTAAAAGATCATGAATTCAACCTTTTAGTATGGTCTATTGTTTGTAAAATGTGATGACTGTAAGAGCATCTTAGATACTCAGTGCCGTTCCTAGCTATTATGAGATTTGATTTCAAGCAACTCGTAATATCACAAAGCAGCTACATGTTTTATGTACCACATACCTGAAATAGGGGAAAAATGTGTTTATATTAAATGTAGTCATCTAAGATAATGACGAAAATTTGTTTAACAGAATGTCTTGGTAAAGAAACATTTGACATTTACTTTGTTACCTCTTATGGTCCATCATATGTGGTATTCTGTCTTTGCATCAAGTGGTGTTTCAGTTTAGAGGAATTTAAAGCTAATATAAATAAAAAGTATTTATAAGCTAAATACAGATTTTATTAGAAATTTACTTGAGTACAGTTTAAATGAGTCTTCCCTATCAGTCCTGCCACTTTATAGTTCTACAATTGGCTTTTTCCCAAGGGCATTCTACCACACGGTGATGATGAAAAGAATCTATTTCTGGAAACAAAATAGGACTATCCTAGTAGAACAGGGAAAATGGTGTTGTTTCCAGAAATACTTTGTATCTCTTTTCACTTCTCTATAAAGTTTCACCTTGATTTTTTTACCCTATTTTCTTGATGCATTTTTAATCAAATAACACACAATTCCTTAATTTATTTTTCAGTGGTGTAAGCAATTGTTCATTATAATTAGAATTTATACTTCAGCTGAGCAAAAATTTTTAGGCTCTTACTTAGTATCACAGCAAACTGGGATAATTACTCCTTTTCCATTCTCCAACAGTCAGCTGACCTTCCCACTCACAGTTTCTGTTTTTCAGCTTTGTTACCTTGTCGGTCTCTCTTTATCCTCTCTCTGAGGTAGGTTGGATCCTCTTTCCTCAAAGGAAGAATCAGAAAAGGAAAAAGTCTCCAAGTTCCTCTGAGCAGGAGGTTTTTTTTGCCTGCTTGCAAGGCCACTGTTCATTTCCTGTGTGGTGAACTCTGCTTTTCTTCTTTTTATTTTCTTTTTTTCTGTTCTCTTCCTGGGTGTAAGTGTGGCCTGTTTTCACCCTCTTCATCAACAATTTGCAAGGGAGCAACCTTGTTAACAAGATTTCTGTGATAGTGGCCAGCGTATATCACTGAATGAAAATTATTAGCCTCTGACATGCCGGAGGTCAGTCTAAATGATGTATTAGTCCCCTCAGACTTAAGCTTTATAAGTCTATTATTTTAACACAAATTATAAATAAACCTCAATCGTTGTCTTTCATACTTTTTTTAGGGGGGGATTGTTCAAATTATTTATTTAAAGCAGGCCTACAATATGGATTCAAGAGAAATTGTTAGATATTTCTCTGGACCCCCATTTGTGGCTCCAAAGAGGACAAGAAAGATTTGTATGATAATCACTGGTAAATTGCATGGATAAGGAAAACCACACACTGGACTGTCTCAGGAGAGTAGCTAGTGGACTGAAGTTAGGTGTCGTTCTCTGCCCAGCACCTATGAGGCCACACCTGGAATACTATGTCCACTTCTGGGGCTCCCCATTCAAAAAGTGTTTTGGAAAATGGAGGGAATCCAATGGAGGGCTCCCAACGTAGCTAAAGGCCTGTGGGGTGAGGGTTTTAGGCAGCTGGGCTCTCTTAATCTGGTAAAGAGAAGGCTGAGGAGAAAGCCAAGAGCTTTTTACTACTACCTGAAAGGTTCCCAGTGACAGAACCAAGCTTTTCTTGTAGAGGCAAATAGCAAGAGCAAAGGGTAATGGTGGCTTTTTCACTAAGAAGTATACCTAGGGAGATAGTAGGGTCTTTATCTGGTAGTTTTTATGAGATTCAGCTAGAGAAAACCATGACTAACCTGTACTACCACTGATGGCAGTACTGGTCCACGTGGGAAGCTGTATCTCCAGAGGTTCTTTCCAGGCAAGGTTTGTGTGACTCCATGGCAGCTGCTTTGAAAATTTTTGGAAATCAATCCCTAATGCTATGGATACCACTCCACCGTAAAGAGTTGAGTGAAGTACCAGGGACTAATGGAGTACTGCTCTAAACAGGAGATGTTTGTGTCCATGAGTGTATCAGGGTTTGTGGAGTATGCACAAATGATCAAGGAGGCTACAGCTGAGGTGGCTCACTGGTAAATTTGCTCCCAAACTTTCGGTATTTAAGGGAAACTGAATACCAGGATTTTGACAAATTATCATTCCCTCTTCATCAATTCAGAAATATGATATTGTTACCTACAGTATGTATGTAAGAGAATTAATTTCTCATGCAAAAATGTTTTCAGTTACAAAGCTAATTTATATGATGAATCATAGTTCATTCAGAGCATTTGTATGATTCCAGGCCTTAAAAGATGAAAGCTAATTTTTTCATTAATACAAGCTCAGGTTTCAATCCCCAGTCACTTAAATTTACATATGTGAGACATTCTCAAAGAATAACACAGAATTGTTCTTATTTATAAGCATCTGTAGGATCAGGCCCTAATGGATATGGATAGGTACAAAATACAAAATTTTAGCTTTTATAATGTCAACCTTTACCATGATTTGGCACACACAGAGTACTACACAAAGCAACGGCAAATAGAAAATGTGTCAATGTGTAGTAAGATTTCCATGTCAAAACAACATCAAAACATTCAAAGGAGCCATTTATGATGTCAATGAAAGAAGTACAATGTTGCTAATTCACATTGCTTCTTTTTCTTACTTAATTGTTTATGTGCTTTAAAAAAAAGCAGTTCTCTCAATAGATGGAGCTACCTTGGAACAATTCAATTTCAGTTACTCATATATGTTCTACTACCACTAAAAGACCAAGTACATGTAATATACATCTGCATATTTCTAAAATGCAGTTTAAGCTTACAAAATTCTAGGTGTGACAACTCTCGCTATCTTCTGAAAACCACAGGATCCCAAGGAAACAAGTTATTTGAAAAAAATGCTCTATAGGAAGCTTGATTTTATTTTGAATCGTGAGTCACAGCCTACAGAAAGAACCTCAAGAAACAACCACAGTCAAATGATGATGAATGAAAATGTTATTGTAATGTAAGAAAATGAAATATTTCTCCTTAAATCTTTCCATCACATTGAATATTCTCTGATGACACATCAGAACACAGAATCATAGTATCATAGAATAATAATCTTAAAGATCACTGAGTTCCAACCCCTCTGTCACGGGCAGGAACAACTTCCATTAGACCAGGT
>NW_010135767.1:0-819 GCF_000699245.1 Pterocles gutturalis
CCAGTTCATATTGAAGCTCCAGCATGTCACCTGGGGGTCCTCCCCTCCTCCTAGGTCTGGGGGGCCTTAATCCATCTTGGAGCTGTACTGCGTACAGTTTCAGGGCATCGGGCAGTCCCTTCATGAGTGGCTGTACCCTCTCTGGATCTGCCACAGGGGAGGGCTTTTGCAGGACTAACAAGCGGTCATGCATTAACTGGAGGCATGCAGCTTTCTGTACACTTTCTAGTATGTGACCCGTGGTAGGTGTTTTAATGGAAAAGGGGTCTCCCTTTTCCGTAGGGTCCAGACCTTCTGCCCAATAAGCAACTCTCTGGGTCAGGGACCAGGGCTCCCAGTTGTCATCCACAGTTAGAAACATGCCGGGACCCCAATATCCCCTTGCCTCCTTTTCAATCAATAAAATGCGATCACCTCCTGTGAGGGACACTCTCCACACATATTCGGTTTCAGATTCTTGAGGTCCCCGAGAATATTTTTCTTGAATTTGAGCCAAATCCGTGTGCGAACATGGGGTGATCTGGGTGACGGTCTGAGGGATAGCCCCTAGCCCATTTTCAGTTATTTCCATTTTATTTAGGGGCCACATTCTTATCTCTTTCTTTAGATAAGATTTTTCTCAGAGGTTTTCTGTCTCCTCCGAAGGGTATCGGATGCAGTCTGATTGAACAGCCGCTACCTTACTGGGCACAGTAAACCCGGGCTTACTCTTGGGGGGGTGGTGCCAGTTCTTTTCCTCCAACTGCTCCTGCAAGAGCTTTTCCCATTCCAAGGACTCTGATAAGGCAGCGTGAAGCCTTTGATTAGTGGCTCATTCAA
>NW_010135768.1:0-2775 GCF_000699245.1 Pterocles gutturalis
GGCCGAGGGGTCTGCCAGGAACGCCTTCACCTGCAAAGTGGGGAAAAAGGTAAACGCAGAGGAAACAAACTGAGGCTTTGCAATTGTAAAGTCAACTCCTGCAGCTTGCCAGAAGCCAAGCCAACGTGTTCATTGCTGCTGTGCGTGAAGAGTCAGCGACACGTCAGCTACACCCACGCCCAGCAGCCCCAGGAGGAGGGGAAGCTGGGCACCACTCGCACACAACACATGGGCATTCGCCCCTCCTCAGGACAGGCCCTTTGCACACGGTGGGGGGGTCCAGGTCCTTTCAAACACACCAGTTGTTCCTGAGAAAGCGCCCGGCTGCATTTTCACAGCCCTCTGAGCAGACCGGACTCAGCCGTTACCTTTTCAGCCAGCGGGAAGGTGTAGTCAGTCTCCACGGCCACAGCGAGGACCCGCTTGTACCCGTTGATGATGGAGTGGGGCACAGAAGCGATGGTCGGGTACCCGATCTGCAGGCAGACGCTGGCAACATTACGAACACCCTGCGAGAAGAGAGACTCATGTTTCTGCGCTCTGAGAAACAACCTGGAGTAGAAACCACGGCAGACGACGGCACTCCTACACTGCCAACAGAACGGGGGGTGTTTCTGCACTCTGAGAAACAACCTGGACTAAAAACCAACCACGGCAGACGATGGCACTCCTACACTGCCAACAGAACGGGGGACAGCGCGCAGTGCACACCGGTGAAATCAGACAGGGATTAAAGGGCTTTAAATGCTCTCTGAGGTGGCTTCACAGGAAAAAGCGTAGAGAAGGTAACCCTTGACAGACTGCTTCCACCAGGCACTGGGAGAGCTCCTGGTTCTGCAGGACCCCGCAGAACATCCCGGAGACGGCACTTCGCTCTGGGGCAGGGCTGCTGGCTGCCACAGCAGCGGGGCAGCAGAGCTGGAACTCAACGGACACGGGCTGCGGCATGCACTCACCTCCAGGAACCGCTTGTGCAAGGTCTCCTCGGTGATGTCCAGCACTTCAGGGTTGTAGATGCTGCCATTGTCAAAGACCTGCTGGATCACCAGCCCGAAGGAGAAGGGGGAGATGTTCAGCATGTTCAGCAAGGTGGCTTCACTGGCTCCCACTTTGTCTCCAGTCTTGATGAGCTGCACATCGCTCTGAGGACACGAGGGAAAAAGGAGTGAATATGCGCAAAGAAATTCCTGCACAACAGCGCAACAGGACACAAACGCACGTGTCCAACGGCAAGAGATGGAACTGAAGGAATAAATGACCACAACAGGCTCCGAGTTCAGCTCCACAAGTAAAGAAAGCCCTAGACCATGCAAGCCAGCGCACCTCAGCTAAGAGAGAGGCAGCGCCCTTCCTGCCCTACCTGCAGGCAGCTCGCCTGCGAGTTCCACCAGCAGAGCCTTCCCACCCAGCTGAGATCTGGTGGGGAACGTAAATCCCCCCACACTGCACACCCGAGCCAAGCCAGACATTCTCCTTCAAGCTCCAAGTGCAGCAGTCAGGCTGCTAATGCAATATCCCAGCACAAATGGGAGAGCTGATCCCTATGCCTCCTGTCCCTCTGCAGAAACACTCAGAGCACAGGCAGCTCCCTCAGCTGCCACAATCAGGGCTCTCCGAGTCAAGGAAGCGCTTCAACAGCAGCAGCACACTGCTCACGCACCAGAATTTCAATGGTCCCTCTGGAAATCTTCGTGGTGATGCCCAAGGCCTGGAAGAAGGAGGTCTTCTCAGGTCCAAGACCAGTGTTCTGGGCTGGCACAGTCACATCACAAGGAGCAATAGCGCCGGCACGGGCAGCTGCTGGCACCTGGAGAAAGGGAAAATGAGAATCTGGAAGAATGCTCACGCCCCAGATCTCATGGGATGGCATCAGCTCCCTCCTGGAGCGTTCCTCCAGGATGGACATCACCCATGCACACACAGGTGAGACAACACAAGCAGTTCAGCTAAGGCTGCAGAGGCCTAGTTCCCAACCACTGTAGACTCCTAATACTCGGGTATCCCCCGTACAGCTTCAGATTTATTTTTAATTCCGTATCAGCCAGCCCAGAGACACAGTGAGGACTGGTCTCCCCTACCTTGTTAGCCAGCAGCATGTCCCGGATCTCAGTCAGATCCTCCTTGGTGAAGACAAAGCCCACGTTCCCGCGGATGTGAGGCAGCAGCCTGAAGGGAAGAAAACAGCCTTCAGTTCTGCTTCTCAGAGGACATCTCCTCCTCCCAGACAGAGGCTCCAGGACTACACTCAGGCAGCATTACCCACTTTTCTAAGGCAGGGTTATTCTCCAGATGCCCACGAATAGCTTTGCGCATCATCGTATTCTTCCCCATCAGCACAACGGCCTTCCCACGCAGGGACATGCGGATTTGCTGCATCTGCTTGGATCCCACGTTGTCTGCTCCCACAATGAAACATTTTGGGTAATCATCCAGGAGTTGCTATAGCAAGAAAAACACTGTAACTACACAAAGAAACCTGGACCTCTGCACAGAGCAGCATTAAAACCTCAACGTGTTAAAATATTAAAAAAATCCATCAGAAGGGTGTGAGCACTCAGCTCAAGCTGGGGCTGGGCACACCACAAGGCTGCACCTGTCCCGTCAGACCCCCAGGCAGGTTATCTCCGTGCCTGCCGCAGCGAATTCTCACAGGAGCCTTGAAAACCGCCTGATCTGGACTGGACTGTCCTGTTCTCCTCCTATTGCCGCGCAGCCGATCCTTTAACAGACCACCCGCAGCATCCCGGGCCCTTTCTGAGCACCCCCCACACGCCA
>NW_010135769.1:0-30133 GCF_000699245.1 Pterocles gutturalis
TAACATTCTGGGATTCTGTGATTCTGTGAAAAACGAGACACTGACAAAAATTCCCTTAGGGCATTTCTGTCGTTTGCTTTGCAAATAAAGTATAAGCTGTGATAGTAGTTTCCTTGGAAAACCTCTAGTCCCCGAGTGAGACGGAAGAATGAGTTACCGTGAAAAACCAGTTAGAGTCAAAGGGAATCCCGGGGGCTGGAAAAGCCCCCGCTCAGGGCAGGGGGTGTGCTGCCTTCGCTTGGCGTTTGGCTGAGTCAGCAGGGCAAGTGTTTGTATGGAAACACACCGTGAGTTATTTCACTTTGGTGCCCCGGTGTTTACGTGGGGAAAGGGCTGGGTGTGAGATACAGACAGAAAGATGCTCATGCAGAAAAATAAGCTGCTTAATGTTCCACCTTCTTAGTAGTTTGGGATTTGTTGTGAATTCTCTTCGACCTTCCTGGCCTTACACATTTTTGTATGAATATACCTCTAGGCTCTGCTTTCTCAGATTTTTTTGACATAAAACCTGCCGGAGCTGGCTGTAGCCTGTACCTCCTTGCTTCTGGAGTCTGGCCCAAACCCCCGGGTGATTCCGAGGGGAAGATACCCGCTCTGCTTAGCTCAGCGCTTTTCAGTCTCCCCAGACTCCAGGGGGGGAGAACATAAGCCTTCCTGCCTAATTCCTGTCCTGCTTACCTTGCTGGGGACCTTCTTAGCTGTGCTGTCTTCCTCTTGCTGTTTTATTTTAAAGTGTACGTGGCAACTGAAACACTCCCTCTTCACGCCGTTGAAGTACTTCTGTGTGCTGTTCGTTTTTCTCAGCGCTCTCAATGCTTAACGTTTTGTCGTGTTCTATAGACTTATTTTTTCAGCTCTCAAGCTGTGGAAAGATACAGTGTCTGTGTATGTTTGCTTGCCTTTTGTTTGGTTGGTTTTTTTTCTCTGACAGGTAGGTTTGTATGATGCTCTGCTACCTCCAGCAGCCCTCATCACTTTGTCACCACTCGCAGTTTTCTGGTCAGGGCTGCCAACTTGCTCTTTCCAGAAGACAAACCAGCCTAGAGAGTCTTTCATCCTGGCACGTCTAACCACGTGAAAACTTGCTACAAGAGAATGTGGCTTCAGCTGGAAATTAAAACAGCTAAAAGGGAAGTTATGAGACACACCACCTCTTGTTTCTCATTAAACAGGGGAGCTTGTTGAATTTCCAGTTGATGGCTGTGGCACCAAAAATAAACTGAAAGCAGAGGAGGTGAAGCTCTCAAACACTGACCTTCTGCTTTGCTGTGAACTCCCCAGAGGGATGAATGGAACCAGACCATTGTTGCTCTGGTCGAGGAGTTCCCAGATGTGTTTATCTGAAGGAGGACATGCTAAGAACTGATTCTTTTGAGATTTACACGACACTCAAAGCATTGGAAAAGTAATTGACTTCATCCAGGTGTTCAGTCCCTGAAATGGTAAGGTGGAAGACAGCATTTGGAGATTTAGTTTAGTAGCTTCTTGGATAGTAGTTTCAAAAAAGTAAATGATAAAACAAGGCATAAAATATAATGCATCGCCTTGCAGTTAGTGCCACCTTTTCCCATGATCCAGGTAGAGGCTGTTCTTGTGTTAATGATGTACATCTGTAAACGCAGCGAGCAGGACCGTGGTCTGATTTCAGTGAATCAGAGCATTTAATCCCGTCCCCTGCTGCACTGCCTCCTTTGAGCGGGCTGTGTTTAGTTTTTGACACTCCTGTAGGTTACAGAAGGCGTCGCATCACGTGGCTGTTCAATGAATGTTAAGTATGTGCTGAGTCGCCTGTTATTCCCCACCCTGGGAGGCAAGTCAAAGGAAAATGCGTCTGTTGAGCAGGGACCTCGCTGCTGCCAAGCCTGTGTGCGGTTTTTTTTGATGTGTGGATTCCTTGTTAATTTTGAAAATACTCCTGGGTCCTTCTCTTTTTTTTTTTTTTTTTTTTTTTTTTTCCTGGAGCGGGTTAGTTTGTGTCCTCAGGACCGCAAGGAAGGATAGTGTTAAATGCCGAACACCTTTCTGGCAGTGGCAGAAGAGGATTGCATCTGCTTATGAGGTATTGCGTGTGTTTTCCACCGGGATTAAAAGGATGCTGTGGGAAGTGTCTGTGTTGCGGATTAGGATGAAATTGTCGTTCAAGATACCGCTTACCTTAACTTTCAGAGCAGTTTTACGTAGATTACTGGGTTTGATGTTTAAAGATAAGTCAGCGGACTCCTTAGAAATCCATGGTGGTCTCTGGTTTATCATGCGCTGTGTGAGATATGCAAGATACAAACTTTGGTCTTTTGGCATAAGATGGAAATGTAATTGTAGCTTATATTACAATATTATAGAAAATGTGAAAAGAGCCAGTGTGTACAAATACTTGTCACATACTGTCATCTTCATTCATGGTTTTTCTGTTCTTTAAGCTTGGTGCTTTATGCTTGGGTTATTTTAATCATTGGTGTTTAGAGATGTTGTGTAGTCCTTTGAAACAGAACTCGGGTCTTCAGTGGCCAGAGTTCCCCTGCTTTCCAGCTGAGGTCAGGTGAGTTTTCCAGTGAAGACAACAGATGGCTTCTCATTAGGAAAGGAAGTTTCACCTTTAAAATAAAAAAGGGCAGCCAGTGCGATGTAGGACTGTTGTGTATGCCGTAATCGGCAGGGGTGGGTGTGTGCCCCTCATCTGGCTGCCGTTGGTTCTCTCCTGAGCTGCGGGCTCGTGGCTCTTTGCTCTTTTTCACACCTGGGTGCTCTGCCCGTACAAGCACACGGACTCTGCGGGTGGGAGGCAAGAACTTGTGGCTCCACGTGCTCTGGCAGTGTTCTGCCTGTGCCAGGGTATCATCCCACCAGCACAGCTGACGGTGGATGGAGCTTTGCGGGCGGGCTGCTCCAGCAGAAACCCCTTGTGCAGAGCTGGCTGCGGATGGTTCTGCGGGCACGGTCCGGACCTGCTCTCCGAGCCGAGATGAAATGACACTGTGAGAGTTACTGGAAATAAGGCATCTGGAGGCAGCATCACAATTCTTGCAATTGAAACTCTTCTCATTCTGAGATTTAAATTTTTTTTTTTTAGTGGCTTGGTTTTTCGTGTAATGTGTAACTCCCATCTCTGGAGTGAATTCCCATCTGTTGAGTTTCAGGAGCCTGTCCAGTCTGCTGCGGGTTTTGTTGATAGGCTCTGAAACAGAGCTGTGCAGCAAGGTAGGAGAGGAGTCTGCAGGCTTTAGATCTAGGTGCTAGCTCCGTTGGTGTTCATTTTTTCCCAGTTGCTGTTGTTCACTAGGCAAATGTTCATACAAATCTTCGTTAACTCAAAGCACTGGGGAGCAAGACCCATCTCGTGGTAGGCTGCTGTCGCGTGCTCGCACACTGCGGACTGGTCACTAAATCTAGTGCCAGTGGAAATTCCTTTTGCTGTGCTGCGTGCTACATAAAACTTCTTCAATATTACTGACCGCTGCCTGTATTAGACTTGCTGCTGCTTCACTGGCAGGTGAAGATAACAAGTTTGCTTTCTGACGCCAATTTTCTCTCTTCTGAATTTTAGGAGAGCTCATACCTTGACAGTCCTGTTCATCCTCACGTGTGCGCTGGGCTACGTGACCTTGCTTGAGGAAACACCACAAGACACAGCCTACAATACAAAGAGGTAAATGTTTGAGAAAGTGTTTTGTCCGGTGTGTCTCAGAAGAGGGGAGCTGTACGAACGTGCTGTTACCTTGTGGGTAAGCTGCCTCGACCTTTGCATTAACTGGTGTAAATGCCCAAACCCTACAAAATGACAGAACCAAGCATAAGTCTGTAAGCTCCTTTGATGCTGGTTGTTGAATTTAATTTCTAATCAGTTTAGTGTCACTCACTGTCATACCTGGTGGATGCCGTGTGTGCGTGATGTAAAACAAAATACAAAACTATTTCTAAAACCTTGAGGTACTGGCTGCGTTTCTTTGGCAATGGTTCTGCCTCTTTTTCTTTGCAGAACCTAACTTTCTAAATTATGTGAGCTGGGACTTAATTTTTCTGACTTAAGTGCTTTTTGTAAAATTATGTTCAAGATTTCAGTACAGAACGTTAGTTGTTGTTGAAAATTAACATGAGAACTTGTAGCCCAAAGCGAAACTCTCGGAAAGTAAGAATGAGTCTTACATGTATGGTCCATTTCTACCTGAATTTAAGCTGATTAAATGTAGTTCAATTTCTTCTCTCTTTAAAGAAATACAGTGGGGAACAAAAAGTGGGAAGAGAAGTGGTCTTCTGAAAGTCTTAGTATATTTTACAAATTAAAGGGATGCTGACAGACTGCCAAGTGTCCTTGCTATCACCATGACGATCATTCTGTTTTCTACCAGTCTGGGTTCTTAAACATATTGCTGTTTTTTTCACATTTTTAAAGTGACTCAGGATACAGTATTCATTGGCATGGAGAAGCAGGAATTGGGGTATTTCCTGAGATAATCTTGCTGTTATTCTCTCAGTCACACAATAGCTGGAGCTAATGTAAGTGGCGCTCACACGTGTGCGAGCTGAGGGTTGGTGTGTTTGTGCGCGGGGGTGAAATGGAAGAAGTTGGAACACAGTGCTCTGTCCAGAGCTGGGAACATTTCCACAAGGCTTTGGTGTGAACAAATGCCATTTTATTCCCGGTTACACCGAGTGAGTCTAGGGAACGGATGGAGAGCTGACATCCTCTGGAGCGGCAGTTCAAAAAGTTACACCAAGTGAGTCTAGGGAACGGATGGAGGGCTGACATCCTCTGGAGCGGCAGTTCAAAATAAAGACAGGGAAAAGCTGAAAGAGGAGTGATGGCACATCGTTGGGGATTAATACAGAGCTAAGGTGACTCAGTGGAATATCTTATTATTGAGATTAGAGCCTTTACTCCTCTAATAAAAACAAAACCAGAGAAGGTTAATCAGCAGACTAACCTTTCTTACAGGAAATAGAAGTTGTTTTTGCATATTCAGTGCGGGGAATAACGTGTCCGGTTGTTACGAAATGAATTTACCAGCATCATACCAGGCAATGAGAAGCGAATGTTCTTAGATCACTTCTGTGGCTTTGCTTGTGGAGTACTCCTTGCAGTATCTAGATGCAAAAAAGCTTGAAAAGCAGCATCCTGAGAATTGTATACAGTCTTCCAAATATTGGTTTTGAAGGATACGTCCTTCTTCCCACTCATGCTGCACCCTTATGCTATTGCTGTAGTTGTGAAGCTACATGCCGAATTCTGAGGCAGTGGTTGACTTGCCCGAATCATTACTTTTTCCAAGTTAAAGATCAGTGAAAAATAACGCACGAGTCCTGTGGCCCTTTCCTAAGCTTCACCTCTGCTGCCTTGGCCCCGGTTTACAGAGGAGCTGAAGTGCCGGTGTTGTTCAGCACACTCCTTGTGCTGAGTCAGTTCTCAGTGAACTCATCTGATCTCAGTTCAGTCTCTTTTCTAAGGTCTCTGAGGGAAGCACTATGCCGAGCTTAGCACCATTGAGCACGAAAGATTCCAGCTCAGTTCACGTCTAAGCCGTTCTTACCTTCTTCAGCATCCGTGTGCGTGCTGTGGTCTTGTATCTCATTGCTCCTGGCCAATTTTATGTGGCTTCTCAAGTGTATGTTTGACCAAAAAGAGGCATTTCAGAGCAGGAGTAAGATGATCACAGCATGCCTAAGTATATCCATATCCCCAATTGTCACAGATTTTTCTTTTCTTCCATAACTTCAAACACCTTATCCTCCATTGGGTTCTTTGTCAGTCTTGGTGTGGAGCTGTTTTGATCCCAAGTGCTGGCCTGCGCGAGGCTCCCTGCGTGCAGATATTTCCTGGGAACACTTGCCTGCTTAACGAACAGCGGTAGCTGATTACTGACGAGCAGTGTCTCTAGCTGTCATGCTTTTTTATTTCCAACTCCTGCACAACAACAGTGGAGCAGTGTTTCGGCGCCGAGGTACACGCTCACAAACACTTTAACCTCCTTTGTTTGCAAGCTCTTGCTGAGAGGTGCCGGGCTGCCTGAGAGCTGCAGGAGGTGCTTAGAGCAGAGCATAAAGTGAAGCAGATACACAGTTTGCTCTGCTGGCTGCTGTCGGTGGGTTGCCTGGACTAGCTGAAACCACAGGAGTTCATCTGAGGGTCCCAAAGTGCTTCACCCAGGCACTTACAGAGCAGCTGAGGGCAGGGGGAGTGGCTGGATGTGGGCAGCAAGTCACAGGAGAAACGATGGACAGAAAACAAATTAGAGCAAGAACCCCTGGGACCACGGGGTGTGGTATCGATGGCTGAGATTTACATTGGCATCTGCTTATGTGCTGATGTTTGAGTGCCATTTTCTGTCCTGCAGCATGGTATTGTCGCTGTTTCCTTCAGTCACTAATCCAGTCGCGCTTCCCACCGTCGTAAAACAAGCAAAATAACTGAGTTTTCTATCTGTTATGTAAAAGCCATTTTTATTTCCAGGAAGCACAAACTTTTTATACTCAGAGGTGAGTGTCACAGAATAGTTTTCATCAATCCTTTTGTTTTCTGTTTTAAAATAAGATTTTAAAAAGTTAAAGCATGAATAGTCTGCTATTGCTTCTGGTATGTAACATTTTCTCAATAAAAGCGAAATTATTGGGTATTTTCTCTGGCTCCTACAAACAGAGCCACTTTATTTACAGTCAGGGGTTGCGTCATTTGCTGCAAACATGGCCTATACTTATCCTGCAGCGTAGCGAGGAATTTCTCAGTTATCTCTCTCTTCAGCCAGCTCTTCAGCAGGTAATATGAGAAAGCATAAAAGTTCTATTGGGAGTTTGGATGAAAGAATATAATTTACAATTTCATTAGAAAGATGAAGCAATATAAACTGTTTGTTCTGTTTTTCACTTTCAGAGGTATTGTTGCCAGTATTTTGGTTTTCTTATGTTTTGGAGTTACACAAGCTAAAGATGGACCATTTTCAAGACCTCATCCAGGTAATTTAAGTTACTTCAGTCACTCAGATATTTCTGGTAAATTGCATGGTTTAGGGTCAACATAAATATTTGTGGTATTGGTAGAGAAGGTAAGTTGTAATTTAAATAATAATAATTATGTTCATTAACACTGCACACTTACCAGGGAGCCTCCCAGCTTCCAGCCAGCCTCCAAACAGCACAGTGATCCTTCTGGGCTTCCATTCTGCATGTAGCATAGGATTTCTTTTTTTCTTTTTTTTAAATCTCCCTGTGTTGGCTTCCTGTTGTTAGTAAAAAGCTCTGTGTGAACTGTCAGATTCTTGAAACCTTCACTTCCCTTGTTTATCCCTTTTCTTCCCCTCTGTTCTGTAATGGGGCTGCACTTCTGACCAGGTATCTGGCTGCTGGAGCACTGCGCTCCCCATGCTGGATGTCCATTATCCAGTAACTGGTACATTAGAAGCCCTTGATTATTATTTTAAAGATTTGTAATAAGACTGTAAGTCTTGAAAGCTTTTGAAAGCACAGCACAGAATCTCTTCCATGTAGTGTTGTATCAGGTGAAGTATGAGAATATTTTAATATCTTTGATCTTTTGCCTACTTTTAGATGTGAATAATTGGAAAAGAATTAAAGGAATTTATGTAGGTTTACATAATATTCCTGAAAGCATTAGGCTCTCCTACATACAGTCAAATGAAGCTGTAAGTATTTCTTCTGCCAAAAATATAACCTTCCAGTTTGGGAGTGCTATACTATATGAGAAACAGCAGACACGTTAAAAACCTCAGTAAAGCAGATGTTGTTCTAGAGGAAGATCTTTTGAGGTTCCTTCCGATCTCTAACATTCTGTGATTCTGTGAATGCCCGCAGCACACCTCTACAAACTGAAGGTTTTATTCAGGAGTTTGCATTTCTGAGGTCTCATTAAATACCAGTTTTCAGTCTTTCCTTCCTTTACAGTTAATTTTGGTTCCTCCTGTAAGACACATTACTCCTCTTAAGGACAGCAGTGATATTTGAGTGCTTTCAGTTTTGGAACTTCAGTGGTTTTGTCTGGGACACAAGTCATTTTTATTCCCTAGAACAAAGCAGTAGAAATGGGATGGGGAAGGTCCAAGGGTCGGAGATCTCTATAGCAAACTTCTAGCGTAGGCTGAGCCAGCATCTGCCGCCTCTGTGTGCTCCTGTCTTGGAAACAGAAGTTACTGGACTGAAGCTGAGTGTATTCATCTCATCTTTTGACTTGACTTCACCTCTCCTCTAGCTTGTTTGATGAGATGATCTTCTGAAGAGTGGTTTCAGGGGTCATGCCTCCTCACCTCCCCGTGGGAAGCTCTTACAGGCAGCTGAGGACACGGTATTGCAGCCCTGCGAGATGTGGCGTCCGCTCTCCAGTTGCAGGGGCTGTGGAGGGCTGTACTGGGAAGTTCCCGTCGGGCAGTCGAGTCTCTGACCTTGTCTTCGTGGTGCTGTTCTGGGAGAAAGATCTCATCTCAAAGGAACGGGCAGCGCAGGCACTGGTGTGTGCTGCTTCCATTTATAGGGCAGAAGGAAGCCTGTGGGTCAGTCAGGTCACTGCCATCGCGTCCAGCACCTCGGATCTGTGGCAGGGGCTCTTCAGGCTGTACCTGGAAAGCAGCTAGGTTCCATGACCTGCTTCTGTCGGGTGATTTTTGGAGCCCTATTTTCAGCATGTGAATTTATGACCAGCTCAGAGATGTTTTATATTTTTGTCTGGTTTTTGTGCCTAATGTTGTTCTGTTTAAATAGCTCCTCTTACTCGGTGTTTATGCACCTGATGCATTTATACACAGCACACATTTACCATCTCAATTGATTTTGCTAAAGTAACAAATTTTGCTTTTAGTCCCCCCCACCCCCGGTAGAAGTCTGCTTTCCCCGTGATATTTTGGTAGTCCTTCTCTTTGTGTGTTTTGAGTTTTCTTTAGAATGGCTGTCCAGAACCGTGTGGGATATTGCAGATGTGAGAGCCCTTGTTTTTTCTTCCCACTATCTCTCTCTCTGGCAGTGCTCTGATGGCCATCTTCATACTGCATGTGCTTTTTTCCTGGCTGTGTTACAGTGACAGCTGAGTGACCGGCAGATAATACCAAATCCTTCTGTTTCAGGTGATGAGCTAACATGAAAACTCAGTGATTCCTAAGTGTGAAACTGCATTACGAGCTCTTCTGTTACTCTTGTCCTTTGAGATCATCTGATTTTCTCTCTGCTGTCCCTGCCTGCCCTGCTGCTGCTGTCTGTGCTTTGTGTTATTAACCTGCTTTTCGCTAAGGCCATTAATGAAACTGATCTTCACCACCACATCAGTGGTATCCATCCAGACTGGTGATTTTTTTTTTCCCCTCCTTCCTTTCAGTATTACCAGCAATGTCAGCTTTAGCCAATGGCTCCTCCAGCTTTACCATTTTTTGCCTGCTGATTTCACACCCCCCATTTTCTCCAGTTCAGCTGATCATTTGCTACATGGACCTATACCAGTCGCCTTGGTGTAATTCAGAAATGTAGGATTACCATGGCAGTAAGTACATAGGACTATTTAGGCAAGGCTTTTTACAAACTTTCCCTGCTTTTCATCCCATTTTCAATTTTTCCCTGTAAACCACTGGCTTCAAGGCCTCCATTCGCTTCCATCCAGACCTTCAAGCAAAGGAGGAGCACTGCCTTCAGCCCAAAGAGCAGTATTTCCACGGGACAAATCTGCTTGAGGGTGAGAGAATACCGAAATTTGGAGAGTGGAGTGCATTCCATGATAAAATTAATCATGGATAAAGTCAGTATCAGTATGCTGACTTCTTATTGTTTGCAAATAAGAGATTCTTCATTCTTACTGTCGGCTCCTTTTATGGAGCCTTGCACATGCCAATAGCCTGGTGTTGTAACAGTGCAATGATGCTGTATTGTCTTTGTCGAGATAACATGCCAACATTATAATTCTAAAGACATTTTCCATGGCAGTTATTAATGCCCTAAGAAATAGCTTTTCATATTCCCGACCTTTGCCAGCAGTTATTTTGACATCATGCGTGACAGCACAAGCCCCTTGGAGATCTGAACTAACCCACCGGCTGGAGGAGCGAGGAGTGAGCGGAAAAGAGCCGGATCTCCTCTGTCTCCTGGTAAAGGCACAGGCAGGACAGGGCACTGGTGAGACTGGGTGGAGCAGCTGGCTGCCTCGACGTTCTGCAGAGAGGAAACCCTTTCGTCAGAACTTTACCAGGGAAGGGTATGGGATCTGCCCCGTTCTGACGACTCCTTTATCAATTCATGAATCTGCCTACTCACCGCTGGTTGTGCACAGATGTGTTGGACTGTTGGGATAGTGACACTCATTGGCTGCTTTTTCACGGACTGGGTGGAATAAATTGCTCTCTATTAGGGGTTTGGACAAGCTGAGCTTTCAACTCTTATTTTCTATCTTCACACAGCATTTAATGTGTTCAGGCATTGCATTTAAAAGTACAGACCTGCCCGTGCAGATCTAGGACTAGTCTGAAGGGCTCTCCTGCCCTCTTGTACTCTCAACCTCTTGGTTGTCCCACCTCCTAGTCCTTGCAACTCGCTGGTCACGAGCAGTGCTTTTGAACCTGAGCTCGCGATGGAAAACCTTGTGCTCGGAGCAGTAACCTGAGGAGGCGTCTGCTGGGCCAGGCTCACGTGGATGCTCAGAGCAGGCAGCTCTCCCTGCTCATGTCCTGCGCGACTTCTGATCAGCACCTCATAGCTTCTGCCCCCATAGCAGCTCTCAGATAAGTGTCTTGCTTGGGCAAATCACTTAGAAATTTTTTTTCTTTACTCATTTAGCCTTTCAGGTGGCATAGGTCACACTCAGAGCTCTAAGTGGCTGGCTGTGCACTCAGCCAGGCACCGCTCTCTTGTTAAGGGTTCATCTTGTGTGTGCAGCACAAACTGGCAGCGGTTTGGTGTTTGAGCACAGTAATCACTGAACTATCAGGTATGGAAATGATTAGTTGAAGCCTACTTAACCAGGAGGATAGTCCTAGTTTGGGGGAGGTTCATGGTGACAAGTGCATTTAAGGAAAACAAATATTAGAGGTACGCCAGAAATAACATTACAGCTAAAGCTGGGGCCAGTCCAGGGAGGGAGAACACAGTGTTTGCACAGCTCTGGAAACATCTTGTTTCTGGTGTACCCATACAGATATAAAGTAGTCTTCAAAAGCTCTTGGGTGCTTATGGCAGCTGGGAGGATGCACACTACGTTATAACGAGAGCTTTCTTTTTTATTGTGAAATATTATTGAGCATATTCAGCAGCTGCACATCCTCTATTGCCGGAACCCTGTGTGTACAGGAGGAGAAAGTCCTCATAATCTGTGGTGAGAAGTTTGGGTTTTTTTAATGACTGACCCCTAAGAAGACACTTCATTGAATTGCATAATTAAGAAATTTCAATTATGTTTGTAGACTTTAAGTAAAACTCTTAAAAGTGTCAGATTTCTAGTGAAAGCTGGTACAGAGCTCACCTGCCTTTCTTATTTATCCTTTTTTCTCTTGGAAGTATAAAGTAGGCCAATTTGGTGGAATTAATTTAGCGGTTTTGCTGAAGAAAGGTCACACCTTCTCACATCTCAGTCTATTTTAATGGTGGTGTCAGAGGCAGGTTGTCAGACTTCTTTAAAAAAAATGTGGATTTTTTTTTTCTCTACTTGAGGCTGAATTGGACAAAGACGACATCTGGCTTCCTCTGTGCCCCTATCCAGTCCTGTCACCTCGAGGTACCCATGGAAGGAGAGCTCTGTTTTAGAAGGGTAAACAGGAAACACCTGAAGGAAAGTCTATTAAAATCATTCCAGAGTGATTAGTATGTGACATTAGTGGGAGATTTAAGTACCCCCTTGGAATGAGTCAGGTTTTGCTGAATTACCTTGTGTACACTTCTGGATGAGGTGAGGGAAAAAAGCTGCAGCACTCTGTACACACACCGGCTCTGCGTTAACCTGCGTCCTCTCGTCCAGGAGTTAACCAAAACCCTGGGTAAGATTCCAGAGCCCAGAAACCACTTTGCGGAACGAAAGCCAAACCAGTCTGTGGGTGGAGGAGGCTGAATTAGGGCATGGATGCAGCCCGTGGACAGTCAGAGCCTTCTGCTGGGGGCTGAGGCTTGCAGGAGAACCGGGGTGATGATGGGGGAGCTGGCAGTGTACCAACCCTTTCATTTGTGTACCCTGGAGATCCAGGTGTGGGTCAGTGTGAGACGATCTGTAATCTTGCATCTAGCACCTGCCAAACCTTTGCTACATTTTATTTTAATTAATTCCTAGTAAAAGTTAAAATACCTTTGGTATTTTTAAGTGCTTTCTGCCCCTGGAGGAAACAGCCTTGTCGTCAGGGGAAAACAATGGACTTACAGAAATAAAAGCAGTGGTTCACCCCGCCGGTCTTGGTCATGTCTGTTTTGGCAGTACAGAGGCAGAAGCTGGTGCAGTGTGTTAGCTGTGATAGCGGGGCTGGGACAGCCACAGCTGGACGGGCCAGGTTGTGTGAGATCGTGGAGAAACAAATTCGATTAGTTCAGGAAGGACGTAGTTCTCTTCCAAGGACCACTGGGAAGCATTGCAAGTGGCAGGTATCATTCCTTCTAATACTTTAATATTAATTCTTAAATACAGATTTCCGTAGCAGCCTGTCTGGCAGTGAAAGAGCCTTCTTTAGGAAGGATGGTGAACACTTTACTTGAGTGCTGGGCTTTATAATTTCCTGGTGGGATCTCTTCTGAAATGTTCCGTTGTGTTACAGTAAATGAGTAGTTGACTGCCCTTCTGCTTGAAAGCTTGCTGACATCCCGTTTGTCTGTTTCTGTAGCTTACTGGAGGTTTTGGCTGTGTGTCAGCGTTGTGTATGAGCTCTTCCTCATCTTTATACTTTTTCAGGTAAGTAACGTAGTCCTCTAGTCACTAAATGCCAGTTTAATGTGGATATAAAATCCTTTGTGGTGGTGTTCAGGATTCCGACTGACTGCAGGAGGTGCTCTTCATTTTTGTGAAATCGAATCATTGTGCTTTTTAATGAGACTTGGAGGTTGAAGAAAAATTATAATATTATAAAAATAGTCTCAGTCTAGGTTAGACACCACACTGGAGTGTTCTTAAATGAGCTGATAAGAAGTCAGAGCTCTTGAGTTCAGACGATGAGGAGTTGGTGCTTCTCGTGGTCAGTCTCTACTCTGCTGGACCTGGCGACTTGCTGCAGTTGCATACCAGCTGTTGGTTTCCGTGGTCCTACAGATTATGGGGTGAATTCATCTTGTTTGACCTTTGGAAATACTTTTTACTTGAATTATAGGTTCTTTAAATGTGGGGGGGGGTTTTTTGCAGTAAACCAAAAATTCATATACAGCTTTGTGCGGTGGCAGCAAGCTGAGGGTGATGTTTTCTCTAGAAAAACGTGCTATTGGTACTTCCAAATAGAGTATGTTATTTTCTACCATATTCTTGTGCTTTAATAAACTGAGAACTTTCCCCTGGCTTGTACGAGAGGTGGCTGTCCAGTTCTGCCAGATTCAGATCCCGGTTGGAGTCCCCAGGTGTTCATTTTCAGGTCGCTCCTTCTGGCTGACACCTCAGTAACATTTGGTGCTCTGTATTTTATAAGGGTTGTGCAGGTACCCTCCCATACCCATCAGGTAGCTTTAAAAATCATTTTAGATGAGAGATGGATGAGGAACATGTTTTTTTAAAAATGTTTTGCTTCTAGAGGCCGGGTGAGCTTGAAGAAGCAGGGCTGGAATTCAGAGCTGTCAGGATCTATCATCTGTTGGAGCAGGGCATTTGCTTTGCAAACGAGTTTTTAATATTGATCAAACCCTTTCCAGCTAATCAAAGATTTCCTTTGGCTCCAGCATTTCTCGTTCAGCTTGGCTTTCCTGGAACCTCCCCAGCAGTCAGTGCCAAACTCTCTTAAGAACACAGAACTGTCCTTTTTTATTTCTTTTTTTTTTCCTGGCCATTGTTTCAGTGGGCAGCTGGACCACGCAAACAACAGCGTGAGTTTGTCCCGTTGGCATAACTTGGGGGTTCAGTGTAAACCCTTATGCAGGGCCCTCGTTAGGGTTTCTTTCAGGCTGCCTGTCCTGCTCGGAGGGAGTGGAGTTCTGACCCCTTCACGGGCATGCACAGGTCTGTCTTGCCTTTTTTGTTGCTATTCCTCACCACCGAGGAGTACTTACTCAGTTCCAGTTTATTCTTCTGTTCTGACTGTTTTGTGTCACCCCGTTTTTTTTCCAGGCATCCTTGTGACACTCCTGACTAGCCACAGTCAGACTGAAGAACGTGTTTCATTTTATTTAATAGTACTGTTGTAGTTCTGAATTCTGGTGGAAAAGCCTGGAGTTGCTTCGCTTTCCTCTGGCAGCGTGTTATGAGAGGTTGAGGACACGCACTAGCTGTTGCTCAGCTCTTCACTAAAAATTCATTACTTTGCAGAGGTTTAAATAAGGTGAAAATTATGCTGAGTTTGCAAGTGACTGAACTTCCTTAAAAGCAAACACAAGCTCGTTTGTAGTCAAAACTTGTCTTACAGCGAATGTGACTTTAGTGGCTGTATTCTATAATTTTATTATTACTGCTATTAGCTAGTTTTGGCCTTGCCCTGCTGTCACTGGCTGCTGCTCTGTCACGTTGCATTGCTTCTGTTGTACAACCAGGGGCACAGCAGGGAGCAGTGGGAAATGCTTATTCAGCAAATGTGCGTGTGAGTTACCAGTAAATTAGCTCAAGTTTTTGCCCCTTTTTGTAACTAATATTTTGATAATTTCTTCCTTGCTGTTTGCTGCAAGTTTGTCCCATGCTGCCAGTGGGTCCTTATTTGAAATTACTATTTATGCACCGAGCTGCATTGATTGTATTTTTTTTCTGCCACACAATGCAGAGCAGTTCTCAGGTTTCTGCAGCTGCAGGGAGCTGAGCACAACACTAACCCTGCTCGGTGTGCTCCCGCTGCTGGTGGCTGCACGGACTGAGCTGCGCATTGGCAGCGCTGCTGGACCTTTCCACTCCAGGAAAACCACAGGTCACTAGCGCAGGAGATGCAGCCGTTACATGAGCCTGTCCTGAGTTATCGGCTGCTTTCTCTTTACCTCACCAAGCCCGGGGAGGGCAGAGGAAGGGCAGAAGGGTCAGCGGGAAGCATGAGTTGTGTGCCAGTTCAAGTGATAAGCTTGAACACAAGGGGACACAGAGGAGTGGCTTAGGAAACAGGGCTAAAGATCTCTGATTTTTTGTCTTTAAGAAATCTTAAGTTCATTCTGTAGACTTTTTTTTCCTTGGTATTTAGCATTAGAGGCCCAGAAAGTCAGGTGTATATATATATATGAGGTCTGGATATATTTTAAGAATTGTTCTGCAACAGGTTGTTAAAAAACCCTCCCCAACTGAGGATACAGCATTGATCTTAATTATCTTTGTAATTTCCTGTGCATTAATCCTTACTAAGGGGGACCCACGGGGTCTGTGTTCCTCTTGCAGACTGTCCAGGATGGCAGGCAGTTCATGAAGTACATTGATCCACATTTAGGTGTTCCCCTGCCAGAAAGAGACTATGGCGGCAACTGCCTTATTTACGATCCCGGCAATGAAACGGATCCATTTCACAACATCTGGGTAAGAAACAAATAAAGGTACAAGCAATCCGTAAGCTGCACTTCTCTGAACACCAGAAACCATCAGGTTACTGCTTCTCATTGGCAAACAGAAGACTTGAAATTCAAGGGCAAGGGAATTAGGATTACTTACCACTCCCTGACCCATGGAGCTGTTAGTGCTGGTGTAGCGAGGAGACTGAATCCGATGGGTCTGCCGTGTCGGTCTTCAGTGCCTCAGGACCTGGAGTAACTGAGAGCAGTTTCTAGGCTTGTACCAAAGCTAGGAGGAGGAAATGCCTTTGCCTGGGCAGTCTTTGCCCAGGGATTCACGGTGGCAGGACTGGTAAGATTTAAGAAGCTCTGCTAGATACAGGGTTGGGGTCTCTATCAACACAATCCTAGTTCTAGTTTCTGACCCTTAAAATTTTTTATTTTTCTTGGAAGATAGCTTGTTTGTTCACTGTACTTGAGAATAAGGAAACTAATAAAATGCATCTAGTATTTATATGGCAAACAACTGAAGTTTATTGCTGTGTTTTTCTTGGGGGGGAAGAAAGTAAGCCTGAAGAATGGGTTATTGTTTATAGTGCAAAGTGACCCACGCTCTCTTCTTGGTCTGTAGGACAAACTGGATGGCTTTGTTCCTGCTCATTTTTTTGGCTGGTACCTGAAGGTAAGAATGGGGCTTCTGTTGCGTTTCTGTTACAGTGCTGTTCTGCTTTTAAAGCTTGACTGCTTCTGTCCTGGTGATGCAAGTCTTTGTGATCAATTACACGATGCAGTCACCCGTGACCTGGACTAAAGGCTCCCCTGCCTCCCCCGCCCATGCTAGGTCACCTCACTTCTCTCCAAATCAGCCTTACGCTGACAAGCTCCCTCCTCCACCATAATTCGTTCTGTGGTCGGATCCATACAAGGAAAAACCTTTATTCCTGTAGCAAGGTAAGTGCTTGAATGAATGTGGTGGAGTATGGGGCAGGCAGCATTCAGAGAGGGCAGCGAGTCTCCTCTTCCCCAAACGCGGATACGTGGGGATATGCTGCTGCTGGTCCAAGGATGGCTTTTCCCAGTGGCCCCTAAATCAGGATTTAAATCATTAAATGTTTAATTCTTGATACTTTCCAGTCAATATCAGCCTACTGTGGGAGTAATTCCAGTTGTGCTTGTCTCTGACAGAACACATTTAGTGTATTTTGTTATTTACTTTGGTCTAAGTATTAGAGGTTTTTTAACCTGAACAAACTTAACCAGCTAACTCTGTTCTGCCCTGCAGACCTTGTTTGGTTTTTTACCACCAAGACCACCATATATAATAAACTGTACACGTGTCCTCTGTGTTCAGAGTCCAGAAAGGCTAATCCCGTATTCCTTAAGTGATCAGTTTTGAAATTGGGAAAAAAAGTAACAATTTTTCCATACGCTGTTGCAAAACTGTAGATCTGAGCAGTATTTATGGAGTTGTCCTTTATTGAGATTTCTAAAGGGCATTGGTGCAAGTGGTGTCTGGTTCTACTCAGTTGGTGTGCAAGTATTCATTCCTGTAATGGCTTTTAGGATGTTGTGCAACTGTTGTGGGTATTTGAAAGATTTTTTTTTTTTCTCCCTTTATATAGACCTTGATGATTCGAGACTGGTGGATGTGTATGATCATCAGTGTAATGTTTGAGTTCCTGGAGTACAGCCTAGAACACCAGCTTCCAAACTTCAGTGAATGTTGGTGGGATCACGTATGTACTGCATAGATCGTGATAGATTTGTCTCAATGGAAGTACGTGTTTTAAAGGGAGGGGGTAGAAAGTGGTGAGAGCTAAATCATATCATGTGCATGTGGCTGGAGGTGCACGCGGGACTGCTGCAGCTCAGAGGCATTGGTGCTTCTCCCTGTTGAGCTTATAATTTATTTGTCACTGTTTGTATAATTTTGTGGGTTTTCAAGCTATTGCACGTGGCTGAATATTTGTTTTGGTTCATTTCACACCAGAGAAAGAATCTAAAGCTTTACCTGAGCATTTTCAAAGACTTGGTGATGGTACAAACCATAAAATCTGAAATAAAGAGAAAGGTAAAGCTTTGTGTATAAAGTTTCAGATGGTGATTTTTCTTGCCTGTTTAAAAAAGAAAAAAACCCAAACAAACAACAAAACCCAAAAAACCAAACAAACCCAAACCAAACAACAAAAAAACCCAACCAGACAAACCAGATTCAGTGCAGTTTGTGTCCAGCTCTTCCTTCTGTGCAAACTGATCTTCACTGTTTTCTGAAAGCAGTAAATATTACAGTGTTTAGAATTTCTGGTGTGGCCTGTAAAAGGGTTTTAAAAAATAAGTGTTTGGCCTTCCTGAAAAGCTCTATGGTCTTTGCACATAATAGACTGTAACTACTCTTCTCCTGAAATACTGCTGGTGTGCATTTTTTCAAGCCAGAGAGAATTCTGTGATCTTGTTTCTCTGTGGAAAAAAACAAGCTCTATAGCTTAAAGTAACACTTCTTTTTTTCCTTTTTTTTTTAAATTTTTAAATTTTCCTATGAAATGTAAGTAGGTTACCAGAGAAATCAACGTTATCTACATTCAGGGCACGCAGCCATAGTTCTCATGTTATTTCGTTTCGATTTTATTCTACAGTACCAGCTCTTTCCCAAGCATGCAATGATTTGCTGCATGGTTGTGTTTATCAAAGTAAATGCGTTATGGATAAAGACATCCAGCAAAGCTATTTTGCCTTCAATAAAACAACTTCCTATGAGATTAGCACTCTGTGCTCTGCTGCTTTGAACACAGAGGACAGCCACGGTTTTTTTCAGCTCCAGAGCTCTGTCTCCAGAATTAGCACTTAGCCATAAGACAGAGCACGGGGAGAAATCACCTGTTTAGTTTCACATCCTGAGCCTGGAGATAAACCTCTTGTTGAGGAGGCAACCTGAAGCTTAAAGGGTGTCTTGAGTTATTGAGCATAGTAAAATCCAGTCCATAGGAACGTGTTCAGGTGTTTTGAGTGTTTCTGAAGTTCTCACTTAACGGAGTTGAGCTGATAGTAAGTGGGAAGAGGTCTGTTCCCCAAGCGAATCCACAGCTGTCATCTGTCGAACACTTGCTTTATTCGAGTGGGCTTGGGCGGCTCTGATTCTTTCTCCTGGCAGTTCACGTGCCTCTCTTCTCTGGGGATGTTCAGTCCTTACGACCTGGAGTGTGTCTGTGTGTACCTGTAGTACTTCACTTTTACAAGCTTCAGTGCTTCTTCTCTCCATCACCGTGTTTCTCTCCTTCCAGTGGATAATGGATGTGATCTTATGTAACGGATTAGGAATTTACTGTGGGATGAAGACTCTGTCTTGGCTTTCTTTGAAGACGTACAAATGGCAAGGACTTTGGAACATTCCGACATACAAGTGAGTTGGTGTAGGAAGTAACCCCACCAGCAGCAGCACAGCACAAAGCTTGGGCCCGTGTTAAAGACCTTGGTTGCTGAAGGGTTGTTCTGTTGGGGTTAATGGGAAGTAAAGGATGAGCTTATTCAGTGACATTGTTAAAGGAGATGTGGGAATTCCTGTTAGGATCATATTCTCTCCTTCACAGCAAGGGTCGATTTGTTCCTTGTGCAAATAGTGCATTCCACAGTAGTCAGATCATCACAGTAATTGGGACACTGAAACTCAACATTTAATTAATCCCTTGTAGTTTTGTACCAGTGATGAACTGCCCTCCTCTGTAGCGTGTCTTTGCTGAGCAAAGCAGATCTGAGGAGCTGCTTACTGCAGTGGGTGTCCTATATTAAAGTGGAAAATGAGGGTCCAAATAGCAGGCATCTCTCTAACTCGGAGTGTCGGTCTCATTAAGTAGTAAGTTTAATGGAGTAAATGGAGGCATTTTGCATATGTGAGTTGGTGCCTCAAATGGAAATGTTAGTAGACATCTCTTATGTGCTGTTTCTTAGTATTGCAATAACGTGTTCTGCTTTTTTTCCAGAGGCAAAATGAAGAGAATTGTCTTCCAGTTCACCCCGTATAGCTGGGTCAAATTCGAGTGGAAGCCAGCATCCAGCTTACGCAGATGGCTAGCAGTTTGTGGCATAATCTTTGTAGTAAGGAAACTTCTGTCTTGTCTTTTCTCTGTCATTTGATTTAACGTTGTGTAACACTCAAGCACCTGCACAAACAGTAACTGAGGCTGAGACTCTGACATGGGGATGTTTCTTTAGTTGGGGCTGGAAGAGATCGCTTCCAAATCCTGCAGAAAAGGGGTCTGTTTCCATCTCTGGGACAGTTTAAGGATTCATTGCACAAATATTTATTCTTGCTCGCTGAACAGTGTTGGTTGGCAACGTGAGCAATCTAAATTGTGATCTACAGATAATTCAGCAAGTAAGTGCTGCTACCAAAAACATTGGCTTTGGATGAAAGCGGCTTGTTTCTCCGAGTCTTAGGCAGATGCATATCCCATTACAGCTGGAGAGGGCTGAAGGCAAAGCCTCGGGCTTCTGTGTTAGCCCTGAGCAGCATGGCTCCTGGAATGCACAGTTTTGCCTCGGATAATGTTTTTATATAGACTTAAATAATTCAGTTATCCTAGATTTCTCTTTTTATGTTTCACCGAACATGTAGCACGCAATGATGTTAACAGTATCCAGCTCGAGCGGTAAAAAATTAGACAAAAGAGAAAGTTGGCTTCTCCCACAGTCACAACAAATCGACAGTCTGCCCCCTTCATCGAGCTGTGAAGTTTAACTAAAAAAAACCTTGTGACGCTGCTAGTGATCCCAGAGACCACAGGCATTAACCAGTTGCTGTATGACTGCCGTGGTACAGGGTGCAGCTCGGTGTGTTTTTTAACAGCGGTTACAACAGCGTGCTTCGAAGCATCTTGAAAGAGGTGCGGTATGAAATCTAGTGGTGGTTTATTTTGAGGTCTGTCCAGTGAAGTTCCCTATTACAGTTTGCTGAGCAGGACGCATCAGTCAGCTTGGCAGGCCACCGCCACCTCTCTGTCTCGTAATAACATTGGATTTTGTGCTGATGTCAAAGTGCAGCCCTGAGCCTGCTTCAGGAGCCATGCACTGCCTGTAAGGAGCGAGCAGTGCCAGCAGTGGGTGCCAGGCAGCTGCAAACTCAGCCACTCGGACACAGGTTCACATCCCCTGATTCCCACCACGTGAAACGCTCGCCAGGTTCACACAGCACAACAGACCTGCTGGGGTTCCCAGAGTTTAGAGAAGTGAAGTCAACGTGCCTGCATAAATAAAATAGGTTTTTCTGAATGGTTCCTGTGTCTGTACTCCCAACTTTTTGCACCCCAAGGGGTTTTAGGCGCTGAAGCAGATTTTGCAGCTGAGACATTCCATTGAATTTATACTGATCTCTGGTATAATAATGTTTCTTTTAGCAAAGCCTAGCTTCGGGTGACAGTTTATAAGCAGCTTCAGGCATTGGCTCACTCTTTTGGATTAAACAGCGCTTAATGCCGTTTGATATAATTTCTTTTGAAGTGGGAGCCTTGTGTCTCCTTGCTCACTTATTAACATTGCCAGGACAGCTCACTCGAGAACATTTTGCTGTAAATGTATAATCACTTCTCCTAAGATGGCTTTGACAGTGACATTTGCGTAACTGTGCAAAAAAGACCAAACCGAACCAAACCAAAAACCCCAGGATGTACTGCTTCTGCCTGTCTTTACTTTGGGATCCCCTCAGTCAGATTTTGAATGACACTGAAAGGACCAGTTGTTGCTCTTAGGATTTGTTATCAGTAGTTCTGCAGGTACTTCAAACTCCTTGTAAACTTGTTCAAAATTAGAGGCGGTGCTTGTCCAGGTTTCTCTTGTGGTTTTTTTTTTAATACCTCTTCCAACACACAGAGAATTTTCAGCTGTTCTTGGTTGTTATTGCAGCTACTGATGGTGTGCTCAGTAATGCTGAGCAGGGCTTTGTGGCGTTAGAGGCATGGTGGGGGGAGTCATGCAGGGAGAGAGGGAGATTCCAGGCTTCATCCAGTGAAGTCTTCTGAATGTAATTAAAATGTCCTTTTTCTCAGTTTTTATTGGCAGAGCTGAACACATTTTACTTGAAGTTTGTCCTTTGGATGCCACCAGAACACTACTTGGTCCTGTTACGACTTGTCTTTTTTGTCAATGTGGGAGGTGTGGCTATGAGGGAGATCTACGACTTCATGGATGACCCGTAAGCCAGTCCTCTTGTGTATATACCATGTCAAGCTTCACTTGCTTTATTTTGAATTTGCTCCAGCTTGTTGGCATCCATCTCAGGGCAATAGTTCAGCTTGTCAGGCGCAAAAAGACCTAATCCCAAAGCATCTGCTTTGTGCTCTTTTGTTTTGGAGGCAGAGTTCTGACTGCATCTGGTTAGAGAGCAGCTGTTGTTAAGGGCATTGTGTGCACAGTTTTAACCTCAGTTTGTAATAAATGATTGCTCTTTTGAGAACACGATGTGTAAACTAGCTGGAGTGCCTGGGCAGAGGAGTACTGAGCTTCACTTTCAGATTGATAGCCAGGAGCTACAGTCCTTAGGTGTACCTTCTAAGGACAACAGGGCCCAAACTAAAAAAAATGTGTTTCTTAAAGGCGCTTCTTTTCTTGAGCTATCTTCCAGCTGGTCCCGGGTCCTCTGGGGCTCTTGTCGCATCCTCTTGCAGGTCAGGGAACCCCTGATTGCAAAGCGTGGTGAGGGGGAAGTGCACCCGTACACAGCAGTGCATGTACTTTCAGACTGTTCCTACTTAAGCATCATGTCTTGCTGCTTTTGTTTCTGCAGACCACATAAGACCTGAGAAAGCTTTGTTCTCAAAAACCACGTTTTCTTTTAAGTTTTAGTAGTAATCTCACAAATTGCCTGAGCCCACATCTTAAGTCTAAGACAATGTCTGGCTTCCAGGGATGTTCATTGTCTGTCACTGACCATCGCAAAAAGTGTCTGTGTTCAGAATTTAGGGTTCCAACATTCTGTGAAGATCAGTTTCCCTTGCAAGGCTTTGACTCCTAGAACTGGGAAGAAGGGTCAACCCACATTGCTTAGTTGGATTTCAGGACATTCAGCAGTGGCAGGCTGCCCCTGCCTTTGATGTCGGACCTGCTGGTTTGGGACGTGCCTCCAACGCAAAGGTAAGAAGAGGTCTCTGCCTCTCACTGGTGGGCTCCTCTCCTTAGCACCATTCGCGATCTTCTGATCCTTGTGTTTGGGTTGGAAAAACTCCTTTGCCTTCTGTTCAGCCACATAGCATAGCGTTGAAATTTAGGAGAATCGCTGGTCACCGGTGCCTTATTGCTAGGTCAGTTCCTTGCCGTGCTTTCAGTGAGCTGGAGAAGTTCATCCAGCAAGCAGCGCTTCTCATCCTGAACTGCTTGTCTTCATCCTTGCCACCACCACCACCTGCTGTTCTGTTTCTCCTGGTGGGTAAGGTGACTAGTCCCCGCTCTGGGTGGGTGAGGTGATCAGTCCCTGCGCTTCTGAGGCTCATGGCTCTGCTGGATGCACTGCAGAGCTGACCTCATCAGACTGCTCACGCAAAGTGGCAGAGCCCAGCATCTGGTCTTACCTCATATCTGCAAAGGCTTTGCAACTGGACTTCGGTTCTTCTGTGCATCTCAGGTCATCCAAGCAGAGATAATCTCCTCCTGTTGTACCAGCTTAACTGGGTGTGTTTTCACTTGCACGTTGTTTTGAACCAAGGAACCATTTTGGATTCTTCCTGTTGTGTTGCAGGGAGAAGCTGCTGGGGAGGAGCAGGCTGTACCAGAGGCTCCCAGCTAACAGCACGTGAGAAACCTTCCTGACCTTTTCCTTTTGGAAACTCAACTTCTTAATAGACAAAGGTTGGAATATTCCGTTGACCTTCCTTGTCAGCAACATGGCTTGGTGCCTTGTCTGGCAGTGATGGGATTGTCTGAGATAAACCGATTAGATCTCTGCAGCTAACCTTGCGTTATTTAGTCTAGAAGGTAGTGAAGTTCAAATATGAACTCTCTTCTTCTCAGTCAGATTCTGAGTATCTGCAGACAGCTCTAGGGCTTTGCTTTTAGTGACTTGGTCTGAGCCTGGTGACAATAAAGTATGAGGAACTGAAATAGTCCAAGAAGAGGGGTAGTTCTGGATCTGTTCTCCAGTTCTTACATACCATGCTCCTGTCGTGATCAACATCCTGCTTGAGTTCTTGGGGACCAGCTATGTGGAGTGTTCCTAACCAGAAATATCTTGATGCAAGAGGCGGTAGCATTTGATCTTGTCATATCTTCCTGGTTTCTAGTCTTCAAGTCTCTTCTAAGGAGTCTGCATTGAAGCCATGAGTTTTAATCTCATTCATCAAATAAAAAATAGGACTTTCCTTTAAAATCTGTAATGAGTGGAAGGGCAGGAAGCAAACTCTTCCTTGGCAGCATTAGGTTCTGCACAGCTCTTCTGCTGGGGACACCTTTAGTTCTTTTTTGTCAGTGTGCTGTCACAAGCTGGCAAAAGAAGACGATGGCGAACAAGGAAGCCGATCAGGAAAGCAGAGAGCTGACCTACTCATCCGAACAGCTTGACTTCCCAGTGAGAGATGTGCTGTTTCGTTTTTCTCTCCATGTGTTCAGGCTAGTCTCTGCCCGTTTAATCTGTCACAGCAGATGAACCACCTGGAGCAGTTTCTGAAGTCCTTTCATCTGAGCTGGTCCAGGCAGGATGCTTGTCTGCATCAGCAATAACCTGCACTTGATTTACTGTATCAGATTTTATCCAACTGTATTTGGGCAATTTTGTATAGTTTGAATTTACGTGTATTGGTGTCAAATATGACTCTCAGGCCTCGTGTTTCAGAAACTGTGTTTTGTGTGCTTGACTTGCGATGTCTCCCCTGGATTCGGGAGAGGGGAGATGCAGTTGGAGGCTCTGTTGGCTCTCCATGCTTACATCCCTTCCCAGATGCCGAGGATCCAAGGGGATGCAGTGGAGCGGATGTGTCTGAGCAGCAGGAGGACACCTGCTAGAGGAAGGATGCTCTCCCCAGTGCCGCTGCTGGCACCTGATGAGAAGAGGGAGGAGAAACTGGGAGCACATGTGGAGCTCCCTCTGGCCCAGTGCTGTTGGAGGTGCTCGGGGCTGCTGCGGTGTGTGCCCTGGGCAGGGTGCGGGCGGGAGGTGCAGGCTGGCAGGCAGGCTCCTTTCTCTGCCCAGCAGAGGGAAGCATTAGCAGAGCAGCCCCAGGGATTTGGGGTGGGATTGGGGATTTGTAAAGTGGCTTCTCTTTCATCCACTGCGTGGCAAAACCAGCAGGAAAATACAGCCCGAAGAGCTTGTGTGGCTGCTGAATGTCCCAGCCAGCATTTATGGAGTCAGTGCCTCACCCAGACAGGAGGCTGTATGTCACAGCAGTCAGACCAGCCAAGAATTTCCCGTTGCTGCAATGCTCTGGAAGCACTGCAGAGGTCAGCTTACCCCATCCATCCCTCTCCCAGCCCTCCGAGGGCTGGTTATACCGCTTTGCTGACCGGTAATTCTGCTGCTTTACACTGAATTCCTCCTGGATGTGTTTCACCTCGCATCTGAGGCTGTGGTGGGGATGAAATAGCACAGTAAGCTGGACAGAAGAGAAGGGACCCGGTAGGAAAATGTGCTTCAGAGCACGCTGTGGTTAAGCGAGAGGGCAAGGCCTCTGCAGAGCAGGTGCTCCCGGCGGTGAAAGCAGAGACGTACGGAGCCAGGGCAGAATGAGGAGGAAGAGAGGCAAAGAGGACTAACAGGAAAGTGCACCAAAATGCTGCTTTGTGTGTTTTTTCAGGAAAGCAATACAGTCAAAGGCTGTTGAGCAGTTAGTTGGGTGTGCGTGCTGGTGACATGGTGGCAGTGCTGGTTGAGGGTATTGCTGTTCTCAAGTTCACTCTGCCTCGATTCAAATCAGTTGGATGTCAGGAAACTTTTCATAAAACTGTGCCTTTGGAAAAAAAATAATAATACATGCAACTTGTAGTAGCTTTCTCTTGGTTCTTTCCTCTAATGGGAATAAAATCACAATTTAGATTCAGAAGGTGGGTGATAGAACAAAAACTTAGTCTACCCAGCGGGAAGTGATGCACTTGGCTCTGCACTGCTGGGTAGCACGTCTGCCTGCACCAGTGGCACTGCGATGGGCAGGATTTCAGTGCAGCCCAGTCCTGCTGCCCAGACAGAACCCTATTTGGTTATTGACGTACGCATCATCTGGTCTGTCAGGTCAGTGAGCTGTAAAAGTGTCAAGCCTAGAAATTACTTGGACAGAGCAGGTCAAGAAGTAGAGGATCTGTCTGGTCTAGATCACGCACCTTACCAGGGTCTCCAGACCTGTGAGGGTACCAGAAGGCAGCCTATAGTATAGATTTCCCAGGCAGGAATAGGTGACGCAAAAGATGGTGTATTTCCAGTCTCTCCTTCTGCAAGCAGAGCCTCTGAATAGGTGTCTCGATTCTACTGCTGTTTGATTTCTGGCGTTACTGATTGATGAGTCCTTCACTAGACTCGTACGTGGCGCTGCAGCTTCTCATTGCCTTGTCTGGTACCGCTTAAAACCAGACCCTGGGGATGAAATATTAATCACGTGTTTGCCCCAAGGTTGTGTTGTCCTAGAAGTGGAATGCCGTCCTCGTGTCTTCCATTATCTTGCCTGTTGGTTATTAAGCTTTCTTCTTTCAAAACCCGTTCAGAGATCATTAGTGACAGCTCACTGAATACCTTTTTGGAAGAGAGTAAGTTTCAGAATGCAATTATATAGGGGATAAATATGGTCACAGCAGTGTGTCTTGGTGTTTGCAGGTGAAATCTAGGAGTAGAGCTCCTGTTTCCTACCGTACCCTGAGCCTCAGCTGATGCCAGGCTGGGCAGATAGTTGTTTTATGGGGATTTACCAATACCCTGGAAATGGGGATACTTCCTTGCGTCACGGGATGATAAAGTCTAACTTTCCATGTGTTCTCAGCCTCTGAGAGGAGCTTAAGTAACACACGAAAGCCGTCAGCCTGCATAGCCTTAGTACATGTGTGATCCAAACTAGACTTTTAGAATTGTGCAAAGCTGGATGAAACTATTACCCCAGATGTCTTTTTATGAGTGTTTCTCTGAATGCTTCATTTCATAGCACTAACTTTGTTTTATCTTTGTGTTTATTTTGCAGGAAGTTCCATAAAAAATTAGGTCAGCAGGCATGGCTGGTTGCGGCTATTACTGCCACGGAGTTTCTGATTGTCGTGAAGTATGATCCCCATACGCTCACGCTTTCTCTTCCTTTCTACATCACCCAGTGCTGGATCCTGGGGATCATACTGGTGCTCACCTGGACAGCCTGGCGGTTCTTCATCCGGTAAGCAGGGTTTGACGTGCGACATTCAGCTCTAGCCTGGGTCTTACGGGGGGTTATTCTGGACCAAGTCTTCAAATGTGTGCTGTGGTTAGCCGTCAGCGCCTGCTGAAGACAGATCACAGCCCTTTGGAACGGCCAGAGCTGCAGCGGAGTTGTGTGAGTTATTAAACAAGCAGGGAGCTTTCCGTCTGTGATCCAGGAATTGTTCTGTCTGCATCGAGCCTCTGTGGCTCTGGTCTTTGGGGCACTGCTTGTGCTGGTGTTGCTGGAGGAGGAGAACAGCAATTGTCTGACTGCCCCCGGCCCTCCTGGGTGAGGGAAGGCGGTAGGCAAGGTCGTGGTTTGTTTCTCCTGTGCTCAGAGTTAGACAGGACTAAGATGTGTTGCAGCTTTGTTGCAAGAACAGTTGGCTGTGTTGCAGTTGTCCGAGCTGTCCCGGTGTCCGCGACAAGTGAGCCAAGCTAAACGGGTTCAGTTTGGATGCTGCTCGGGGCACGTCCAGGAGAAGCAGCTGCACAGGGCTGAAAGAATGACCCTGATCTGGAGAGGAGGCGTGGCACAGCCGTTGCTCTTGTTGAGTGTGCTGTTGTGTTGTGCTCTTGAAAGAGGTGATAATAGCCGGGCTTCCAGCAAGAAACACCCATTTCAAGTGCATCCATGCCATCAGCAGTTTTAGAAACTTACAGCCAAAGACTCGAGTGGGTTGAGTTATCCCAAGGGCACTTGCACCCAGAGCAGACTTGCCATATTGTTGGTGTTGTGTGTTGAAATTGTTCACTCGCATCACTGGTTCACATCCATCTGCTTTTCTTTCCAGCGACATCACTTTGCGGTATAAGGAGATCAGGCGGCAGAAGCAGGAGCACAAATATGAAAAGGACAAATGCTTGAGCAACGGGGATAGACACTCGCCAGTACTGGATGAACAAAACGGGAACAAACCGAGGGAGAGGAAACTCTGAGCAACAGACAACAGGCTAAAGGAACTCGTGGTGCTCAAGCTGGCCTGGTGTGGACAGTTTCAACCTTATCCTACCTAACGTGTAATTGTCGTTGTTAGCTTTCCAGCGTGTGAAAATCCCCTCGGGGGAAAGATGTCATCTTGATGTACACACCTTTCTCCTCGTGTACACCTACTCGGAGTCGGAGAAAGTCTGTGTAGGGGGAAGTAGAACCAACACCGTCCCAGGGAGATGGGATCTTCATCCAGACGTGTTGTGTGTCTTCCTCAAAAACAAGGGTTGGAGACGAGGGGCTTTAAAGCAAAGCGCAAAGGGAACCTAGCTGATCTATTTCCAGTAAACTGTGAGATGTCAATTTTGATGTTTGGGCATTAGGAACACTTGTTGTGGGGTGTACAGATACCTGGTGCAGGAAATGAATTATTTTTTTTTCTGCTGAAACTACCTTGAGCTGTGGAGTAGGATTGTGTGAAGTGTTCAGCCACCAATTAACAGAACTACAGCGAGATAAATGTAGATGAACTGAAGCTTGTGAACAAGTTGCGTAACTTGCACAGAATGTGACGTCGTACACTACTGTTACAGCCCCCGTAACGGGGCTCTTGCCTTTCTCTAAACTGACTTTCAGCATCCCAGAGTAGCCTGCAATAGTTTTTTGTTCTGTCACAGCTCTAAGGAGACAGACAACTTCTCCTTAGTTTTGTTTTGTTTTTTAATTTTTCTGTTAGTCTTGGTCATCTCTTAAACGTAAGGGAAGGTGAAATAAGAAAGGTCAACCTGCCTTTCCTTTTGCTTCGTGGAGTAAGATGTGTTACAAGCAGAAAACTGGGAGTTACTCCATCGGTCTTAAGTTATTTGCCTTATTCTCAGCTCTTTCAGTTTGCTCACCAAGAGAGTTTCACTGCTCTATGGGGCACACGAGGTTCTGCCCCATTCCTCCTGAGTCCAACGGGACGAGGTGTCCTCTGCAGTCATGCACAAAAGGCTCCCAACGTGCCGCCCTCCCCGCCAAGGGAACCAGGTGAGGCGCAGTGCATCCTCTCCCCTAGCGCTGGGTCTGCCCTCCCCGCCAAGGGAACCAGGCGAGGTGCAGTGCATCCTCTCCCCTAGCGCTGGGTCGCAGCGGAGGTCTGCAGGCCAAGCCAGACGGTGTTCCTGCTGCTGGTGACTCAGCATCTAGGAAAAGAAATTGGAAACCTGGGCTGCATTTATTTTTTTTTTCAGGTCATTATTCCAAAATGTGCTACCGTAAGCGCCAGTTTGGTAGCCTCTGCTCTGCGCCGTTGCACTGGCGTCGGAGGCACTGGCGTAGCCGTAACCACATCGCACTCTAAAGACTGTGACCTAACCTGGCTGTTACAGGGTATCTTTCAGGGTTTATCCAGAGGAAAACAACAGAAACGCCACCAGTAAAATTTCAAGTGTGCAACCCCAGACTTTGCAAGTGGCAGGAGACTTGCAGAGCTGCTGACTAGCAAACATCTGCGTTTGTGGTCTGTTTTGGTCTTGTACGTAAGTGACAACCAAAATCCGCATTTCTCCCGTGTTTACAGAGCGAGCGAAATGCTTCCCACCCTTAAGGAGTGGGCACGTAGCAGTGGGGCAGCGCTCAATTAACGGGGCAGCGCTCGATTAATGGGGCCATTGGTTGGGTCTGAGGAGCTCAGCAGAGGAAGCAGAGCTACGGGCGGAGCTGCTGGCCCGCTGCTCAGCAGAGAGGAGGAGGAGGATGACCAGGGTGAGAGGTAGGGTCAGGCTGCTTTCTGGAGTACGTTCAGCGTGCTGTGGACAGTCGCTCACAGGCTGCTCTTCGGTGGTGGTGCTGCTGTGGGTAGTGAGGAGCGTCCGGCTGTGTCACTACACGCTGACCAGTCTGCAGATGGGCAAGGGTGCTGAGCCCAGTGTTTGTTTCTGCGCCTTCCCGCCCAGAGTCCTCCTCGTTCCAGCTCCAGACCGGTCTCACGAACTGTTGCTGGTCGGTTGGTAGCTCGTACCCGTGTGTCGTGCTCGTACAGTCCTGGCTGCGCCAGGCTCAGGTCCCTGTGTCCCCGTTCTGTCTGTGCTGGGTGACACCGTGCCCCCTCTCCGGTCCCTTTGCAGTACAACCTCCTGGGTCCGTGTCGCGATTCGGGGGGAGCAGGCACACCGGGGAGGGTCTGGCGCTGCGCCTCCCTCCTCCCCTTCCCCCCAAAGCCCCGTGTGCGTGCATTTGAAACTACTGGTGAAGAATTCCCCCGTAACGATTCCTAATCCCTAGAACACTGACTGTGTGTCTGCGTCCCTCCGAGCTGCTTTTACGGTGAGTCTGGATAA
>NW_010135769.1:30216-30490 GCF_000699245.1 Pterocles gutturalis
GAGCTGGGGGCTGGGGGGACCTGGTCTGGATTCCCCCCGGTGGAAGGGCTGGCGGAGGTGCTGGCGCTGTCCTTAACAGGGCCCTGGCCTTAAGGTAAGGAATGTGTCCAGATTGCCAGAGAAACGGATGTCACAGGGCCTTGGTCCGCTGTTGTAATTTGGACATGCTCCTGGCACGGCGCAGTGGGCTGGGGCCGGGCACGGCAGGGGGAGCTCGGAAAAAAAACCCCATGTTTGCTAGATCCCTTGGCATCTCTGAGGCTGGGTGAGCCTT
>NW_010135770.1:0-52107 GCF_000699245.1 Pterocles gutturalis
CACATAGAAAAGCCTTCGGGACCTTGCAGGCTGGAGAAACAAAGGGAAACTCAATACTATAGCATGTACATAGGTAATAAAGGTCATGTATACTGGAGAAACAAAGGGAAACAATACTATCGCATGTACATAGGTAATAAAGGTCATGTATGTAAGGAGCGAAGACTGTCAGTAATAATGGATGGGAAGGCTGCTTACTTCTTCTGATCACTGCGGGCTGTCAGTGTCATGCTGATAATAAAAAAAAATATTCTGAGAGGGAAATATTTATGCCACCTTACCTGGAATGCTTTTTGCAATTTCTATCAGCTATATTAAAGAAAGGATAGCTTTTGGCTGGGATGTAGTTATGACTAAGTGATCAGAAGGCGTGTTATATGGAGCAGCAGTTATTAGAGTAGAATGAAGGAGCTTAATATTGTATGGGTGTTATTGACAAAATTATTATAAGGGTGTTATTGAGCTGTAAAATATATAGAAAGAAGAGAAGAGGGAATAAGTGAAAAGCTTGTTCAGCACATGAACAAATAGGAGTGAACTGGCTATATCAGTGTGCTGGAAATGAGAAGTGACCTGACTTAATTTCTGCAAGTGGGTCAGAAAACTCGGTTGTTTTTAAGATGACATTCAATTAACTATGAACAAAGACTAAATTCTACACTTCAAGTTTTTGTCTTAGAATAAGTGGAAGAATGTCAGAAATAGCCCTTCATTCCCAGTGAGCTGAAGTAATCCTGTCCCAAGAGCCTCTCTCTCCTGTTCAGCAGCATAAATCCACGAGAAGGTTTGAAAATAACAACCACTTCTGAGACTGTTATGTGGGGTTTTGAATGATGAAATGTCTCATACATTCGTCCAGGTACCTCTCACTTGAAAGTACATTAGGCACTCGCAGTCTCACTGAAGAGCGAGCATTGTGTTTATAGCAGATTTTTCTCAGTTATTATGCGAATTGGTGCTTGATAGCTTCAAATCTCCAGTAGAAGAGCATAGAAGCTCTCTTCAGACTGTTGTAGTTATTTCTGTGGAGCATCAGTAAGCCCAAATACTATTAAAGCAAAACTTTGAGCCAGTATAATTGTAGATTTGGATCTTGAACAAGCTGTGAGCAGTGATAAGTGGACTTACTGAGCCCAGAGCTGGATAAGTGAGGCTCGTGCACTTGTCCTTTTTACAGATGAGAGATCAGGGATTTTTTTTTTTTCTCCAGAGAATGACTCATATTTCACTTATTGTGATTTATCACTACCGGAGATAATCTTCTGGGGAGTAGGAAGACTTGACGAAGGATTCCTGAACTACAAGGTGCTTACAGTCATCTGAATCAAAAATTGTCTCCAGCGCCCCCCTCTCTTCTCAAACCTTCTGTTCCCTGGGACTAACTTTGGCCATGCTCAAACTGTATGTTAGGAAGCAATTTGTTTAAAAAAAATTCTACAGCAAAGTAACTAACCCAACTATTGGATCCTTATCCTCATATGTCATCTTACAAATCTGATCTTTGCTAATGGTACTTATTTTTTTCTTATTCCCTGTTGTGGTTTGACCCTGGCTAGCAGCAAACACCCCACAGCCACTTGCTCACCCTCCACCTTCCCAGGGATGGGGGAGAGAATTAAAGGGGTAAAGGGAAAAGAGACTTGTGGGTTGAGATAAGAACAATTTAATAACTAAACTACACTAAAACTGAAAATAATACTGATAATAATAAAAATAGTAATATATACAAATGAGTGATTCACAGTGATGCTGCTCTCCACCTGATGACCAAGGCTCAGCCTGTTCCCGGCCAACGATCCCACAGCAAAGATAGTCCTGAAACTACAATCCTGGACAAGATGTAAGAGACTGAGAGCTGACCCATATGGAGAATGGAGACCCAGAGAGGGGAACAGCTTCTGGACAGAGCCTCATCTTCATACTGGGCATGATGTGCATGATATGGAACATACCATTGGCCAGTTTGGGTCTCAATCCTAAACCTAAGGTAGAATCCTAGGCTAGTAATTGGGGCTGTGCTCCCTCCCAGCTTCTCCTGCCCCTGCAGACACGGGCACAGCAGAGAAAGTCCTTGACTGTCCTGGCAGCACCTGTAAACATCAGTATGTTACCAGCCTTCTCCTCAGCACAAATCCAAAACACAGCCTCACAGTACTACTATGAAGAAAGTTAACTCTGTCCCAGCCGAAACCAGGACATCACCCAGGAATGTCATTAATGACCTGTGCACAGTTGATATTGGTGACACTGAAGTATTTCAAGGTTTTATGAAAAGTTTAGCAGAAGCTTTGACATCCTTTAGAGGCAATAAGAGATAATACTAGAATTAAAAAAAATGCGATTCAGAAGATGGGTAGCAAATAAAATGATCAGTTTTTAGAAAGATATTTAATTGCTTTAAATGTAAACCTAGTTATTTTTGTGTCCTGACTCATGATGTTTGAACGTTGCTGTTGGCAATACCAGCACTTTTAAAAAGCAAAATATTACTTAGCAACTGTTAGTATCTTTTGTTAAATAATTATTTGAGAAATAGCTTAGCATTTGTAGCTTACGAGAAAGAAAAAACAGTAAAGAACTTGAAATTATATTTAAAAAGTTATACTTCTAAATACATATTTGTATTGAATATTTTCAGAAGTCAAACTAGCAGATACTATATTAATTCTTTCTGGGAAGTCTCCTATTAGTCAAACAGAACCTGTCAGTTTAAATTGATGTCAGAGTAACTTTTTTGGAAATTACTGGAAATCCTGTCATTAAAGACAACCCAATAATGTAAAAAAAACCCTTTAAATTGTTAACATAGATGGATGTGACAACATGGGTAAAAATTATGTTCATTTGGAGAGAAGTTGTTTCACTAGTAGTGAAGTATGACACGTTGCTCAGGGAGGAAACAGCTTCTAATGCAAAGTGGCGTTCGTCCTTGAAAAAGGTGCTTGAGCCATGTGTTAATAAATATAACACATAAAAGAAAATTCATTTTGAAGCTGGAATTTAATAACTTTGTGTAAGAAATGTGTGGCAGCAACATGTAACTGGAGGAAAGAGCACATCTGATTTTACTTTCTTTACTTTCTTTCAAAGAAAGCAAAGCGGGATATAATAGAATACCTACTGCGAAACAGCTGTCTGGATTCAAGATGCTCTTGCTGTGGTCCAGGCTGAGGCACATGAAGTGGCACAAGGATTTCTAATCTATGTGCAGAAGTACACCAGGTGCTCAGAAGGGGCACAGAAAGGCCAGGTCTAGGTGGAAAACTACTTTGTATTAATGTGTAGCTTTGATTTAGGGGATCTTTAATGGCTCACAGCAGAAATCCTACTCATGTGCTCAACCTGTATCCAGAACAGCTTGTGTCCGAGACCCTACCGATGTGTGCTGTGTCTGTGTGTGTACGGCGGCTGAGAAGGTGGGGGTTCATCAGGCAGAGCTCGCTTCCCTGCCGGAGAATTGTTAAATCCCGCATCACAGCAGCCGGGAAGTATAAAGAGATCCCAGATTTGCTCATGCCACCATTCTCATTACAAAATTGATACATTAGTTTTTTTTTCACAGAAGTGAAGGTGGAGGAAGCAGCTCTAGCGCCCAGAGTGATTTCTATTGTAAAGTTTCTGAAGATGACAGGCTACTGTGCCGGGGATGTCAGTTTTACGGTGCGTCTCCCCATAATGGCAGGGAATCGTATCTATTTTAAGCCTGCCCAACTTGTCTTTGTTTTCACTTTTTACCACCTGTTCAAATTTCCAGGCGAGGAGGCACAGAGCTGCTGTGTGAGCCGAGTGAAATTCCTTCCGTGCTTGACTGTTCTCTGCCAGACTGTGCTAACAAGAAGCCTTCCCAGCACACTCTTAGATGGAATAAGCTCTGATAACCTCAAAGAGCACTTTTTGTTATGACTCCTCTAAACCCCAGAGGTGTGGGTTGTCTTTCTCTCAAAGCACACACTCCTCTGAACCCCAAGATGTTGGATCTTGTCTTCCTCAAAGAACACAGTCACAAAGCTGAGAGCTGGGGGGGGGGAAAGAAAAAGACCTTTTAAGAGAGAGATTCCTTTTTTAGTCCTTTGTCTGGGAAATGGAAGCAATGGCAACTAATGTGCCAATCCTCGAGTGCAGTCTGCAAGTGGATTCTTTCTCAAAAGCAAGGATGGAGTTAATGCATAAGCTTTACTTTTACTGCAACCCGACCTCTGATACTGTCAGTTGCCTGCAGTGTGGTTCCCACTGTGGTAGCACGCTCTTTTCAACATCCCGAGGGCTGAGGGGAGCCTTGCTGTTGGCAGAGCAGGTCTGCACACACAGACATCCCAGCTGTACGAAGGAGTTATTTAGTTCTTTCAGTATCAGTATAATTTAGAAGCGGGTTAAAAGCGGATGAATGCTGGGCGTTTTCCCTTTATGCAGATTCTTAATACTTGCTGGGGCGATGACTGTTGGTCTTTGGGATGCTAATATGGGTGAAGGTCCCAATTGTTCAGGTTTTTGCGTTATGCTTTCTCTGTCTTATTGTGGCCATCTTCTGTTGGCCTCAAGGTACTACGAAACTGAGGATAAAATGGAAAGCAACTGGTTTTTGAAATGCACTCATGGTTAAAGCCAACTTGGGTAGAAACCAGGGAATGAAACCTGTGTCTAGAATGAGACTTTAAAAGGCTGTTGTGCAAGGGGTGGTTTTGATTTCTTCGTTCAGCATTCGTTTTGATTGACTAAAAGGAATAGTTCTTCCACAAAGTATATGAAGCAGTCTGTGACTGTGGTGAATAATTTCTGCTCTCTGGAGCTTTCTGTGCCTTTGAATGTTTTGGTGTATTCAGGCTCTGACACTTGTCAGTGCTGCATGGGACGTGCCCCAGGCAGGAGCAGTGGAGATCCATAGCCGAAGGGAATTCCCATTCAAGTGAGAACGTCTTGGGACACTAGTGAAATGCAGCAGAATGAGTCCTGCCAAAGTGCATCTCCAAAGAGTGGCTAGAAAAACCTCGGCACAGGCAGGCCAGGATGTGCAGCCATTTGGTAAATGCCGTCTTGGAGTGGTGGCGAGGTAGCCGTGTAACGGTGTGAAAACTGCTTGGAGATGACGAATCAGTTGGGTAACATTTTTCAAATTGTTCCACGAAGCAAGAACTAGTCATTAGCTTGCTGCTGTTGTACTAGCCAGACAATTTATTGTTAAATGCTTGTCTGTAAAGAAAAATCTGCTTTTTCTGGGAGCTCTCGATGGCACTGACATTTACTCAGAGTAAATCTAACATGGATTGGCTCAGAAGAGTACAGCTTGACAGACATGACATTTACTGCTGCCATACTTTAACCAATATTGTGATGATAAGGTCTTGGATATCCAATGGAATTGGTGAAATACAATTTTAAACCTAATGGATAGTCTATTTACCTTTACACTAAGCTGTAAGAAGAAATAAATTAAGGATCTTTCCATGCTTCTTGGTATACACAGAAAAAACCTCATGAATTAAAACTTAACCTTATTTCCATTGTCTCCAGACACCCAAAGTACAAGTTAGATTTTCCCGTCCTTTTTTGGAGTTTGTAAGTCTGTTTCCCACAGCCTTGCTAAATTGTAGATCATACATGATCTTTAAATACTGTATGATTATTATAAAAAAGGAAAAGGCATTTGTTCACATTCAGTGCCATCCATAAAAACCAAGAGAGCTCTTGTTCTAAGTGACCTTTGGTAATTTTCTAGACTTCTTGAAAAATTCAGTGTGAGTTATAGTCCTCTCTTGCCCTGTGCAGTTAAGTTCTGTGTTTTCTGCTAAGTTTAATATAATAAATGAAACAGTCCTTAATGTTTATCTCATGCTAGACACCTTCTAGCTGTGTGCTGGGGTTGCAAGTATGACACATTGCATGGGGTTTTTTTTCTGTAGGATACTAGGAAATGAATTATGGAAAGAAGTTAAGGTTGACAAAAGGGTGCAATGCACATTAAAGAGAATTGCTGGAGGTCTGTATGTGCTAAGGATTTGTGTTTCTTAGAAAATGGTGTTTCTCCACTTGTTGGTCCTTTACTGATGGCTCAGTAGAACAGATTGATGCTTTCCAAGTGTAACACCGCACAGTTTCATTTTGTCCTTCTGTGGCCCTAGCAGCCACTTTTCATTCTGTTTGCCTTCCCAGATGAAATCAGTGACGCAAACTGGAATTTATCCACTGATAGACTGCAGTAGAAAGGCAAGTGGTATTGGTACGTGGTTACTTTAACATTTCTCGAACCAGCTCTAGTAGTGCATCTTTTCAATTCTTTGGAATCTTCTGACAACCTGGAAGTTGTGAATACCAAAACAAACAATTCCAGGTTTCTTAAGGATTTCTTGCAGGGCATTTATAAGGAATCATGCAGATATTTTAGTTTCTAAGAATGACTGGTCAAGAACTGCAACCTGCCTCTCCTCTGGGGGATGAAGAACAATGCTTTGAGGGGGTCTTTCCTTTTCAGCTTGAGGGAAATTTTGAGGCACCCATCCTGTGGACAAACTTATTGGAAAAAAAATGGGTTTGAAGTGGAGGAGATGTACAGGTTCATACTTATGGCCCTAAATTGAGTTTTGAATGCTACTTTTTTTTTCCTTTACTGTGTATTTCTTTGCTGTGTTTGAGTTCCTCTTGAAGCTGTGTGCATATGGGAAGTAGTGCCTCACATTTTCTTGTTGTTGAGGTTAATTTCTAGCCAGGTCTTGTTTAGTAATTAGTTTTTGTGTCAGTGTTTTGTAGTGTAAAGTGTCTATGTTAAAAGCTTTGAGATACGCAACATAGCACTGAAGACCTGTTTTCATAAAATTAAAAAAGTATCTAAGTGAAAGTTATGTATTTTCTTCAGAGTGAACACTACATAAAAAGCTCTATCATCATGTGACTAATGAGCACAGACAGTTACAAGACCGTATCTAGTTCCTGAATTTTAGAAGAGTTACAAGTTTGGTACTTTGGATCACAGTGGGTTTGTCATGAGTTGCTAAATAGTATTTAGTGAAAGGAGTGCCTTACATCGCTGCCCCACCTTTGGTTTTGCATTTACTGTTATACTCATGAAAACAGAAATTATCTTGAAGGAGGCATGTTAATCATAGACTCAGTTTTGATGGAATATTTCAGAAACTTCAATGAATTCCATAAATTAATTACCATATAAGATCAATGTATTTTTAGGTGCAACTCTCACTATGAGCTTGGCGCAGTGTTTGTGTTTTCAGAAGAGTGCCTGTTGAGATCAAGTATTTGGGGCGGTGGGAGATTGAAGCATGAACCGAAGACAGCGTTTAGAGGCTTCATTAGTTAAAACACTTTCCTTACTCCAACCACATGAAGGATTTCTGAATTAGCTGAAACTGGCGGACCCCTGTGGTTGTGAGGACTAACGCGGTACTGGATGCAGAAGAGTTCTTGCCAAGCGAGCAGCTGAGGTTTGATCCGCAAACCCCCTCGGTGCTGATCCTGAGGGTGAGCCCTGGCAGCTCCCCTGACAGCAACCTAAAGTCCTTCCCCTCATTACGCCCACCCAAGTCCCTCATCCTGAAGAAAGTCGTAGAATTTTCTTCTGATAATTAATCAACGGGGAATAGAAGGTCTTGGTGAAAGAGAGGAGGAAAATACCAAGTTGGAATTACTGCTTTAAAAACAGTGTGCTGGAAAAATAGTATAAACATTACTAGTATTCAGCAACAGGGGGGAATATCTTACAGGAAATTAAATAATGTATTATTAAAAATATGGAATAATTTTATTTCCACCAGGAAATGAAAGAATTGCATGAGGATATCTTATTTAGATATTTTCATGAATCATTCACATAATATTTCTTTCTTAGTACTAGTCATAAGTTCAATTATCAGTAGTGTAGTGTGTCAGGAATTAGCTATGTCTTGATGAGATCTAATTACTTGTGAGTTTATTTTGCCAGATTTTTTTAAAAGTGTGTTGAAGTAAAGGTTACTGTCCTTCATGGTTTAAGATAATCAAATTACACACACAGCGTTATGGGGGGAGGGAAGCAATTACCAGTCATGCACACACAATTAAAATAAGTTTTGAAGCCTTCAGAGAGCTTTAACATTTCATTACCATTCTTAAGTAAGAATATTGTCATGATAGTTTATAAAGCTGCTATAATATAAGAACCTATTCTTTTTAATGCAGACTGCTTATAGATTTGTTTTAGTGGATCTTCCCTTTGAATGAGTGTCCCATCTTTGGTGAACAGTGCAGTAGTTCCGTTGAATGGTTCCAAATTAGGAAGGTAGATGTAGGAAGAATTAAGGCAAACCTTACTTTCACATCACCCTGGAAAAAGTAGTACGAATTATTTTAAGGACATAACTAATGAGATCCTCCTGCTTTTCTGACGGGGTTAGCCAAGAACACTGAATGAAACATTAACACTTTGGAAGAATTTGAACTCATCAGTGTTCTCCATTTAGGTGCCCTTTGGGCATTACACCATTTGAGTGTTAATGGTTGCTTCATATTTTTGAAGGGACAGTAACATTTTTTCCAAAAAATATGTTGAATCACTGTCATCATGTGTCAGAGTAGTCATTAGTAGTAGAAATGACAGAAGGCTTAATTAAAGAAATTAAAATGCTACGAGAATGTGTCAGCTATGAAAGGTAACAGGGCTCTTCCATGGCATCTGATGGTCAAGTGCTGGTTTTGGGACTAGGGCAAACTCCGCTTGCTTTGTAAGGTGTAGTTTTATGGAAAAGAATGCCAGGGAGTGTTATCTTCCATAAAATATCAGCAGGCTTGCTTTCTTGGAAACGTAATGCAGTTTAGGTCAAGATGTTGGCCATAGATCATAGTAACAGAATTTTCCTTAATACACTCTGGAAATAGCGAAGACTGTACCAGTCAATAAGCTCGAGTAGCAGCTGTTTGGGAGTTTTCCTTTTTCAGCCTTTCAGAGTTCAGCGCCATCGAGTCTGATCAGTCAGAATGTATGCAAGGGAACTGGGTTTCTCTCCCGGGATTAAGTAGATCAGTGACCCATTTTACAAAAGCAGGACCTTGCTGTTCTGTTTGGATTTTTTCTGAATTCACTGTGTACAACGAATTTCTCACTGCAGTGAACGTAGAGCTTGGAAGAGCTATTTTTACTCACTTTTGTTGTAGTCCTGCTGTCCCCTGCAGAACAGATATTAAAGCTTATCTGTGCACCTTCTACTAACTTCAGCAAGTGTTTGCTTCAGTTGATGATTTTCCTGTTTAAGTACTTGATCACATGAATAAAATTAATGTATCCAGTTTCACTCTAATATTCTACAAGATCGTGTACATGAAGAAATAAGTCCAATACCACAACACATGAGAATGGAACCCTTGTTTCATAGGTTACTGAAAATAACAGAAGTTACCGACCCTTAGTGGAATGGTTGAAAATGTTCATTTTGTTCCCCCTCACCCCCAAGAGTTGCAAGCTTTTAGGCTAAGGACCTTCTCAGCCAGGTGCTGCTCTTACTAGCAATTAACACTGGATTTTAATGTAAGCCTAGTGGAATAACTGTTATAAATCAATGCAACTCAGAGATCTTCAGAAGTAGTTGAGCTTCTTTAAAGAATAGGACAAAATTCATATGAATGACATGCCTAAATCTTTGCACTTTAATCCAGATTTGAAGTGAGCAGAAAGTGTTATTAATCAGCCTACAGATACATTTTAAGCTGTAAGTTTAAAATCTGTGAACTTCTGTGTACTTAAAAATTGATAGTTCGTCAAAATAGAAATGCTTACAAATTTCATAATTGCAGAAATAAATCCCTGAGGTTGGGGTTTGGCGGGGCTTGGATTTTGTTGAGACTTTCTCAAGTTTTTTTTTTTTTACTGTCATTTCAAAAAATGTTGAGCACTTGATTTTTATGAAGTTAAGAGTACCTACAGGTACTTGTTCCTTACAGAAACAGTATCACAAATCCACAGTCAAAGAGCAATATCTGCATTCTGAATTTGAATGCAAAACGTACTGATCAGTAATTTGGACTGTAATTTGGTCTCTGACTGAATGGCTTTATGAACTTTTGTGATGCAGAAGAACAATATTCTGTTAAGTGGGGTATGTGTTTATTGGCAAATTAAATTTTTGAACCAGGTTGGTAATAGAGTTTGTGTCTTTTGTTAGACTAACTACCATAATTGTAAAAAAGTAGGAAAGCTTTTAATCCCGCAGACCCTTTTTTAGATCCGGAGAGAATTTGAGAAAAGTTGGGCCCTGGTTGTGCTCAGCTTCTTGTATAAGCCAAGTTACAAATAAATCACGGAAGATACTGAATTTTGCGACTTGAAATGGGGCTTGCACAGCATGGAAATAAAAAAAAGCCAAGTTGGAAAAACTGGGGCTAGCTCGCCTATTTAGGTGTTTATGGCAACAGCAAAATTACCCAAATGAAACTGGTGGGTTTTTTGTTTTTTTTTTTTTTTGAGGAATGAATTTCCGTATTTTTTTTACATGTGTTTTCCTGGTAAGTGGAAAGACAGTATCAAACAGCATGTATGTGCTGCTTTGAACACGTGAGCAAGGAGTACTTTCCTTGACAACTCGTAATTGATGAGGTTCCATGAAGATTTAATGTTTCTTTCAAAGGTCAATTCAGTTTCTTTTGCTCTTTTTTTTTTTTTTTTTTTTTGTTAGCCTTTAGCAATTTGGGGTTTATATTTTGCATTGATCTTTGAAACTTAGGATTGCTTTCCCTTTCCCCTCCCTCCTCAAACTGAGCTAATGTCTTTAAATTATCTTTTTGGCATAATTATGTCAAGTGAGCCTTTCCATGTTGTAAAAAAAAGTGTTAGGTACTGGAAAACTAATTTATGGTATTCATTGGGTAATGTGCCAACTTTTCTGAAGATCACTGGAACAGCACAATGCTTAGTCTACGGCGTGTTCTTCTTTGCGAGCTCTGTTTTCTGCAAAATATTACCTTTGAAATACTGGAGTTAACAGGAACTGTGTTCATTTAGTTATAAAACTCGTTCTACAAGTCTTTCTGGGAAAACCTTTGATCAGGAGGTGGAGAATATCCTGCTAAATTTTTAGAAGGTTTGAAATATTTGTACATAAATATTACAGACCAAAATATCTGGATGTTGAAATTGCTGAGTTTCTTTATCCATCGTTTTTGTGATTTACGTGTTAAAGCATGCACATTAAAGCATTCTGGCCGAATGTGACTGAGAAGTAGAATTTAGTGGTTAAAAGTTGAATTTGAACTCTCTTAAGCTGCATACTGACAGATATTGATGTAGCAAAGTTGTGAGTAATGGTGACTGGTGACATCCCAGTGGGAAGGTACCAGCGTGTAAAGGTATGTGCGGAATCATTTTAAATCCGCAGCAGATCAAAACGAGGCAGGTATGAAATGTCGTTGCGGTATCGCAAAGCTGGGGGAAGCTGACATTCCTGACAACAGCTGCCACTGCTGTATTAGTGTGACTTCTGAATGTCAGTCTTCCTTCATTTGAAGAGTGAATGACCTACTTGGAAAATCAAAGTTACCTGCTCTTGTCCTTCAGTAAGTAATGCCACTTTTTTTCTGATTGAGTTACCACCAATTAGTAGATGGCATATGAACCTGCCGTGTGCAGACTTTGCACTAGGCTGCAGGACAGGAGGGAAATTCAGGGGATAACTCTGTGTCTAATGGTACCTTGGCACATCTGACCATTTCCTTAGGGTCTAGAGCACAGTGTTCCATTTAGATACGATCAACTTGTGAAGGACTAACTAAAGAGAGAAACTGTGTAACTTTCAAGAGGGAAAAATTAGAATATTTTTCAGAATATAGGATCCAGGATGTTCCTGATGAAAAGATACAGAACTGGGAAGGCTATAACCTAGTGTCCTTACAGTGAGGAATATTCCCCTGGATGAGTGCCCTCTTTTAAGAGGGATGCTCTAACAAATGTAGCCGTAAGAGTCAGGTTTTGGGTAAGCCAGGCTTTCAATTGCTGGCAGAGCTCAGTTGGTGTCTAAATGAGAGCACACATTTGATTGTTTGTTTCCCAAGGGAACTTGATACGGAGCTCTGAGTGCCACAGGGAACGTTAGCAGCCTGCTCAGGAGGAGGAAACCTGGAAATAAATGCTCTGATAGAAACCAGAATCAATGCAAAATCCAAAATTACTCATTCTAAGCTTCTGTTGTAAGTCCAAAGTCATAACCCTCCTAAGGAAAGGGGTGGAGGGAGAGCCTCTCTACTGTGTGCAGAATAACTTAGTGATGTTAGTTCTGCTTTGTTTACTGCTCCTTACTAATGCCAAGAGTGTAGCAGAAGGAACAGCTGACCACATTTTTCAGCAATGATTTTGCAGTTTTAATTGCAAAATCGAAAAAAAGATTTGTAACTTCTCTTAAATGTAGGGGAAAAGACATAAAAGGGTAGATAGATCTGGAATCTGTGTTTCTTACTCCCACTGACATGCAGTTTGTCCAGACTAAGCTTTAATTCACCTTTGCTGAAATTGTCAGAAGTTTTTTTTAATGCCATTTAAGTGTCAGAAGGAAGATGGGTGGGTTTATAGGGTTGGAACCACAGAAATGGAACAGCTTTGGAATTTTCTGTTGCAGCATACAGAAAAAAAACCCCACAGGTTTTGTACTTAATTTTGCTGTCCACTGCTGAGGACTGAGTGCCTTCTCATCCTGTAGTGTCCACAGAGAAATCAGTGCAACAGCATAAGAGACAAAACCAAATAATAGAAAATAGTTGTTTAATCCAGTGTCAGGCTCTCTAAGACAGGATCAACACTCCTCTGACTAGAAACCCCACTTCCCAGAGGTTTATTATCCTCTTCAGGTTACTAGCAGTGGTTCTCTGAGGTAAAGATGAAGAAGAAGAATGTCATCAATCATCCCACACTGTTTGCGTTAAACCCTCTGGTTGCTGTAAGAAGAATATTGAGCTCCTTTCTTTTTTGACTGAGAGATTCAATTCTAGCACACTTGAAATTGTAAGTAGACAATGAGTACAGAGGAGAGCTGTCCACAAATCAGATTCTTTCCAGTTTTAGCTGCTATTTATTCCAAACAAAGTACCTGACAAACAGCTGAAGTTTTGAAAGTGCCTGCAAGAAGGGAACAATGGTATTTTTTTTTTCTCCAAATATTGAAAGATTTCCAGTGGAGGATAAACGAGAAGAGCCATCTATAATAGTCCTTCCTGGAGTTCCTGGGGTTAATGATCCTCAGAAAAGCTGAGGAAGAGACAGTCCTGTGACAGAACAGATTTTGGACATTCACATCTTGACATGAGTCATCGTTTCCCAGTTCTGTGAAAACTGCAGATATTTTTATCATTGCAGTTAACTCATCACTAGCTGGGCAACCTTGAAACTGGAGGTGGGTTCCTAAGAACCCATGGGAGAAGCTTCTAGGCAAGTGTTTGAAGCCTGTGGGAACCAACTTCCACAGATGCATTGCTTTCACAGACCCCTTTTCCTCACTAGCTGAAGTGGGGACGGGGAGACAGAGAAAACCTGTGAAAGTGTTCTGTACTGGAAGTGAAAATCTGGGTTGAGGTGGGGAGAGAGGAGTTTCCCCTTTTTAAACCAAGCGCTAAAGCTTAGTGACTTTCCAGTCCTTTTAAGAAAAAGTTCCATATTGCGTTTAATGCCATGAGTGCGACTTTAAAAGAAATCTGAAAAATTCTCAAACTATGTAACAAAACACTGAATATATATATAGTGTGGTCTATGCATTTGTTTTTATTTGTTAGATAAATATTGTAGTAATAAAGTTGTAACGAATACTTAATGTAATTTGTTAGCTAAATATTATAGCTAGCAGTTGCATATTAAACTCATATCCAGCACTAGGTATTTAGTTTTTCAGAATTTATTTGATAGTGGGCATTTGAACACCAGAGTAGTCAAAAGGTTAAAGAATATTTTCACTAGTTCACCACAGACCCTGGCAGTTCTTACATTAGTAAGTACATGAAAGCGTTGGCTACAAGTTGCCATTTTTCAGTCAAGTGGTAGTCCCTAAAGACTTTGTGATCAATGATAATTTCTGCTTTGATAACCAAACTCTGATGAAATTGTGATTTGATCAAACCAGAAAGGCAAAGATCTGACATCATAATTTTTCTTACATTATGATCATTCTATTGCAAAAAAAGGGCCTATTTCCTTTCACAAAATACGTTAAACAATTTAAAATATAGCTAGAGTGCAAGACTTTAATAATGAGTAACCTATACATTTCTTTATCGAGTAGCTTTGCATGTGGCGATGATGGGGTTTTTTTGCATTTTTTTTATTTTCTATGACTACAGAGGTTTAGTTTGCTTTGCCAAATCAAAATGAGAAGCAGTTGTTAAGTGGTAAACAGCATTTCAAAATTGCTGGCCTTTTGTACCCTTGTTTACGTTTAATGCTCAGTCTGAATTTTCTGATGCATTATGGTAATAAAGAACGCACTGCATTTCCTCTAATAGCAGTAGCCTTTGACCCTCTTGGCATCAAGAGATAATAACAAGCAAAGTAGGTAAACAACATATGCTTGCTGCATTGGTAGGCTTGAAATTTGCATCTGGTGGTGGTGGGAAAAGTATTCCAAAGTGGAATTGTCCCTGATTTAAGATGTTATGCTGTAAGTGCCTTGAAGGAGCTGAATGGCCTCAGTTGGTGTTCTGTTTGGAAAAGTTTCCTCTTTCCTCTTCCTCATACAGAAGGACAATGAAAACCAGGGAATCCTTGTGTTGGAATCGTACCATCAACAAACTGAAATAGAAGGGTGGTGGCTGCGCAGCATGAAGTGATGGGGTGAGGAGATTGCTGAGGCAGGGCTGGAACAGAGCACTCTGGTCCAGGAGGAGTATCTGTTTTCTGCTGCTTTTTAGAGCTCATTAAATGGGATTTAGGGGCTTTTCCCCAAGCTACTATCACTAGGTGAGAGTTGTGTTACTTTGTAACTGTCTTACTCCCTGGTTCCGACCCGTAGTACCACACTGCATCCCCAAAACCTTGCCTTTCATGTCAGTGTTGGCATCCAGACAAAACCCATAGCTTGTTTTAAGAAACTGACTTTCAGAATAAATAATTTTGATCTCTTTTTGTCATAAAATAGGAGTGAGTGGTAGTGGCAGAGGCCAGCCCTAGGCTCCCTCAGTGAGCACTAAAGGTATGACTACTTGTCTCTGTCAGCTTGAAATTCTTGTTTTCTCTCTGATATTGTTTCATGTTCACATAAGGAAATGGATCTTCCAGTCTTGTGAGCTGTCAGAAAATCCAAATATATGTAGCAACTGTACTGAAGAGAGCATTTGTAGGGAGGGGACTGGAGCAGAATTTATATGTTGAGGATGAGGATTGAAGAATGAAAGGCTTCTTCTGAGGATGTGAAGTTGAGTGAGTACTTGAACCATAAACCATTAATGCAAGGAAGTGGTCAGTACCAGTTTGCTTGGAGAGCATGATAAATACTTTAAATTTATAGATCTATTTCCACCAGCTACTTTTTTTCCCTCTTATACTCTTTAAGTAGATCACTTTATTTCTTAAAAAGGAGTGCAGTTTTTCCTGTTTCAAAGTGAACACTGTAGCTGGGATTTGCAGAATAATTATAATATTTATTGTAATACATGATATGAAAATAAAATAATAAGTGAAAATGGATTTTTGGGGTGAAGTATGTTCAGGTGAGATTGGCAGGTTATCTGATTATCCTCAATCTTCAAAAAACGAAGTGTGCAAAGCTCTGTGTCCTCCTCCTTGTTTGGAACATGAAAAGAGGGCTGCTATCAGATGTCAACTCAGTCTTGAAAGTTTTACAGCACAGTTACAAACACATGAAAACACATTGTCATTAGTGATAAGAACTTGAGTTCACAAATAAATTTCAGCAGTCAAATCTTCTTCGTACTAAGTTGTAACATTAACTCCTGCCATGTAAAAGGTCAAAAACACCCGCTGAGTGCTGCTGTGTAAGAAATGCGTCAAGGCAGTTTCTCAAGTGCAGGTACAGGTTAATCTGGGACTAGGCAAATTAGATGTACAAGAAGGTACTGTTGATAGTATGAATCGGTAATTTGAAGGCCAAACCTCAAGCAAGTAAGATATGCTGTGATGATTTATGAAAAAGAAGTTTAAAAAATAAAAAAAGAAATTAAAAGAAATGAGAAAAACTTTGTGGCTAAAGCACTGCCATTACAGTGCTCCACATAGAAGAATTGGCAAATCTCTGTCATAAAATTGTGAGGTTTTAGTTGGTGGATCTGGGGTAGATTTCTTCCAAACTTGAATCAATGTGGGAAACTTATTCAGCCACCTTTGTCACCAGCTCTCAGCTTGGTGGTTCTCAATCTCTAAAGCTTTCAAGCTGTTTCTTGTCTGACACCATGTATGCTATGCTGGTAGCATGTCGACATTTTTATTCTCTCAGCTGCAAAGGAACGCAAAAATTAAAGAAAGAAACTGTTATGAGCACCTGACCTAGATTTGAATCCTTTTTAAAGCAAAATAGTTCATGCTAACTTTGAGTGTATCCTGCGTTTTCTGGGCTTTGTAAATCTGCTGTGGAATCACTTCTGGATGGACTGTTAAACCTGTAAATTAACTGATTCCTTGTAATCTCTGTTACCTTGAAGTAAAGCTAAAAAAACCCTAATGGTGCCATTGAATACTCATTTTCTTTCTTTATCCTCCTTATTTTTTTCAGACCGTGCCACTCTGAAGTACTGCAGCAAATGTTTAATAGTCTGTGTGTTTCTTAAATGCTATGGTGACACCTTGATGATGAGTTTGTTGTATGAGAGTAATGGGGTAAAAGCTTCTGTTGAGATGAGGAAGGTGAAAAAGGCAAATTTCTGGAGTATTAGTGAGCAGAGCTTGTCCCTGTGAGGGTACAGTAGAAACCAAGACAGAGTCCTGAATGGCAGCGTTGGCTCTTGAGGCAGAGCTGCTCCTGAAGCTGTGTCGCGCCCACACCTTGGTCTTCTGGTTGTGGATCACTCTGTGGTTTTTTGTTGGTTGTGGATCACTCTGTGGTTTTTTGTTGGATTTTTTGGTTGGGTTTTCTGTTGGGTTCTTTTTTGTGCTTCAGTGGTAGGACTGTTTACTCAAAAATCTGCATTTTCTGGCTTGCCTCTGAGGAATGTACGAGCATAAATGATTACCTCTTGTTCTCTAGTTCTTTGTAACTTTTGTAAGTGTTGATCAAAATCCAATTTTCATATCTCCATATACCCACAGGACATTGATCTATGTTTTATTAGGAATATATGCATTACATATGAAGTTAGTGTGTTCATAGTATTCTGCCTTTTCTTTAAAAGGGTAGTGTCTCTTACCAGTCTTAGAAGAAAACCAAATGTGCCATAAATTCAGAGGTACGGGTACATTACGGTTTCTTCGTTTTGCTCACTGTGTGGTGTTTTCATTCATTTTTTCTTCCCCATTGTGGTTTCTACATCTGTCCTGTTTTGGGACTATGGTGATGGGGTTAAGACTGTGTATCTAAATGGCAGGTAGTGGAAGCTTTTTTTTTTTTTTTGAAAACCAGAAGAAAAAACGAAACCTAAGAAGTGTCTCAAGGGGCCAGACTTCTTGCATCTATTTAAGACAAATTCCACCTTTATCTTGCAAAAATTTGCTAAGTTCTGTTTTCTACAAGAATTCACAGTGCCATGCAACCAAACGAGAGAGTGACGTAAATACTGTTCCAGTTGTTTTGCGTATAGCACACGATAGCATGGAGGGAATATCTATGTCCAAATTGAAATGCAAAGAAATATTGTCATGTTTAAAATTTCATAAGGCACCTTATTCCTAGTGGTAGCAATGTGATGGGAAAGGAATTATGGTTGCTTGTCCTTCTGCGCTCAGCTTTTGCATTCAGATGTTTTGTCAGACCATTTCAGTGCTTGGTTTCCTTTCACAGCAATCATTCTGCAGTATTCACGGGTGATGAAAATAAGTTACTTGTGTAAAATGAAAAATAAGTTTGTTGATGTTGTAAAGTCTGTTTTGTGTGGATCATGTTTTCTCAAAAGTGTTTTAAGTTATTGAAGTACAGGTTGCTTGACCTAACGACCGAAGCTTCCATTGAAAAGGGGATCTGATCATATCTAGAATGTGGATTTGAAAAGTATGTAGTAAATAAAGGCTGGAACTGAATATTGAACAAAGAGCTGAGGATTCATGGAAGGAAAATCCATCAGCCATTTCTGAGGGTGGTCTCTCCGGCTCACAAAGCTTTGGAGATCTCATGGATCACCGAATGCTGGAGGTATGCCCTCATACTGCTGGCAACTGCTCTCAGTCTCTTTCAGGGTACTGGGTTACGACTGCTTTTGCTAGATAAAGGTGTTCTTATTTGTACCCTGCATGCTTTGAACAAAAAGAGGCTAGATCTGAAGGGAAAATTATTTTGTAAAGGTTGTCTCATAGTCCGCAGAGTCCTTCACTTAATGCAACGGCAGCAACCTCAGGATGTTCGACATCTCTTGTGCTTGGGAGAACCTGATGACACACATATCGAAATTACTATTTTTTAATACTGTTTTAACAGTTGGAGTGATTCTCCAACAGTGTATCAGCTCATGCCCAACACCGCAGTATTTTTTTTGCAGCTTCCTACAAAGAGCATAGAAATGACATCAAATGAATGGCCAGTGGTTCAGCTGTTGTGTTTCTGCTCTCCTCAGAAGAGCAGGTTATAAATATGCATCAAAAGCCAGTATTTCTTTCCTGTTTAGACTGCAATAATTAATTTTATACACTTTTTCCTCCATTTTAATGACTCACATTTTCTCTTATCCACCAAGTTCAGAGGCTTTGGCCTTGCAAATCTTCAAGGAGCTTTTATTTTTGAGTTCCAAAGTGTGGAAACTACTCATGACTCCGAGAAATGTTGTCTGTGTGTTTCTAATCCCCAAACTATGGGGAATTTGTTGTCCTTCAGCAAGCTTTTCAGTAAGTCTTCTATGTAATTTGGAATATGATACTGATTACTTAGGAAATCTCTTACATTTGGCAGGAGCAGTGCAGCTTGTGCTTTGAACAGTAAAACAGCCTTCATGGGTTTGGACAGTCTTTCTTCACTGTTGATATTCTTTGTGAAAAGAATACAAAGCAAAGATATTTTTTTTCTTTCTTCCTTCCTGCATATTAGACATGGCATGTTTAACTTACAGAATAAAATTTCAGAATAAAATTACGATACTGGTCATACCATACACTATGCTATATTATTAGGATAGCTTTCAGGAGAGGTATGGTCATTTTAAGGAGTGGAAATATTACCTTAAACTGCTAGGAAAGATCCTCTCAGGGATTCATATAGGTGAAACAAAAGATTGTCATGACCCTTTGCAAGCAATGATCACCATTGCAGGTTTGGGGGTTTTGGTTAGGGTTTTGTTTGTTCTGTTTGGGTTGGGTTTTTTTGTTGGGTTGGGTTGGGTTTTTTGTTTGTTTTGGTTTGGTTGGGTTTTTTGTTTTTTTGAGATTTGTTTGGTTTTTGTACCAAAGTGCCTTGCCAAACTGTAGAAGCTTTCAAATTTGTTCCTGTTAGGGACAATGTTGATGATGGATATTGGTTATCTCCTCCCTAGAGTTCTGTTTGTTTTAGTTCAATATATGTTCTTTACTACGGTGGGTTGAAACTAGGTAACTCTGAATATAAAGTAGTGCCAAGCTTTGGTTTAATTTGGTACAGTATTTCTATTTCAAGTATTTCTCTGTGCATTCAAATCCTGTCAATAAGACTTGGACTCATGCTCAGTACTAAAGAGGTTTTCTGTATCAGTGCTATAGGCAATGAAATACCTAAGCGCAGTCATAACTTTGACTTTTGAAATACTTGATGAATTCTTTGCAGAAGGTGTGTAATGTTACACAAAAATGCTCGGGATACTCAAACTGTTATTGAATATCAAACAATTATCATTAGTTCCTATAGCGAAGCAGCGCATCTCTGATACTGTAAACAGGAGACTTCAGAATTTTCAAAAGGCTCTGGAAAATTGAGGTATTTGTGCCATTGAACACATCGATAAACTTAACTCTGGTATTGACTGAATGGGGGAATTTGACTCTGCCATTGTAAGATCCAGTATTCTATGCAAACTTACTGGGGTGACATATCGCAATGTTTAGAGTTCTTGGCTTTTATTTTCATAAGGAAGCTGATAGAAAAAAATGGAGATATTAGTAATGGTCAAGCTGTGATGAAATCTTACCTTTGCAAGGAAAACCTTAACTTTCCTTGCCTTTTGTTGTGTCCTATTGTATAGTGACTTTGGTGAAGTAAGTGCATGCTTATGAAAGGTTGACAAACTACATTTCAAGACAGTTCTCCTGCAAGTAGCAGATTCATTATATATCAAATGGCTATCAGCTACAGGTAGGAAGGGGATATAGCAGGAAGAGAATATTTCCATGCAGATCACTGCCTAACTGATCTGATTGATCCTGCAAACTTACTTGTACAATTAAATTGAGTGAATACCTTGGAATAGTTTATTGGGTCTGTACCAGGTTTAAGTGCCCTTATATATTGCCTCTTGATTTTGAGTGATGAGTGAATGCATTGGATTCATTGGAGGTGCTGCTGATAAATATTTATCAGAACATTTTTTTAGGGCAGAAGCATTTGCTTTTAAAATGTATAAGCAACTAGCCGTAATTGTTTCCAAACTGCGTAGCTTCTATCATCTGACTATTTCTGTTCAACTGATGATTTAACTGAGCTGAATACTAATTGCACAAAATAACCATTAATAAAATAATTATAATATTTAGCAATAATACTTTAATTAGTGAAATCTGTGTTCTTGAGAATAATTATTTAACAATGTTTTGAGTTTAATTAACAGTTATATTATTCTGCCTTTTATGCTACAATAATTAATATAGTACTAATTCTGTTGGCACAGATAGAAGAAACTAATTACTTTAAGTTTTTGTGCCTATAAAAAGATGAAATTCATTAAGGTTACCATTAGAATAATTTTTACAGGATTTTGGGTAACTAATATTCTGGTTTATTTTCCTTTTTTGAAAAAAGAATATAAAAGGATAATAAATTTCGAAGAAGTTGCATACAGAAAAATTACATAACTTAGTGCAAGTATAAATGAAAATTCTGTTTTGGTTTTATTCCAGAATCTTGCATTTTGCAGTTTTCAATATATGGGTTTTTTTGCCAGTATAGCTTTTACTGTCAAATTTATAAGCAGGACTGCTCCCTGTTAAAATTATCATCAGATATAATTTACTGTGGTGAGTTTTGCACCTGTACATAATAGGGCACAACAGAATTTCAGAAACAGCCTAGTTTACCTTATTATTTATGTATTTTAGCTCTCTTGTGTTTGATTAGCTTATGTTGCTAATGTGTGTATAGGTACAAAGTACTTTGGGGCAGTAACTGTGAGGTTGGATGATGTAATACTCATCTGTGGATCATTACATCAGTGTTACTGTAGGGATAAGAGTAAAATCCTAAAAGATTTTTTATGTAAACTGACACTAATGTGTGGCCTGAGATGTCCCTGCCTTGGAATGTTGGACTTTCTGACCAGAGAGAGTCAGGATACTTCCTTGTGCCTGGAATGATGGAGAGAAATAGGCAATGTGGAGAATTTGGGGGTTGAAGATGAGGAGCCCTGTTCTAGTGTTACTGAGCTTGAGCTGGTATTGGGAGTGTGATGAAAACCCTCAGCGTGGGGAAGGATCTGCTTGAGGAATTTATTCACCAGGATTTTCTGCAGCCTCTCCTGTTGGGACCTCAGCGTGGGGAAGGATCTGTTTGAGGAATTTATTCGCCAGGATTTTCTGCAGCCTCTCCTGTTGGGCACCTTGAAGCTTCCCCATGGTGGGAGTGGACATGGTGTAACGTTTGTTATATATGCCACTAAAAATCAGGCTCTGTTTATTGTGGTCTAGCAGATGAAAAGAATGTCCAGTGCAGCTGTTTTACAGATGCCACGCTGTGCACAAAATGCTACCAGGATTTCATGGAAGCTTTGTACAGTCTTACTCCTCTTTCTCTCCTTTAATGTTTCTGAGCTCGAAAGAAACATTGAGAATTAGTCTTGGATGAACTAATGATATGCCATGTAAGAGATAGAGGGCTCTGCTGGAGTTCAAAGAATCCGAGTACTTGACATTGGACAGGACTTAACCTGGCTGGAAGCCCAGTGCCCACGAGTTTAAACTAATGAGCACTTTCATGATCTGTAGGCTGTTGGTTTTTTTTTTTTTTTTTTTTTGAGATCTGCTCCGTCAAGTGGAGAAATATAAGCAAGGGAATACAGTTCTATCTCCTGATAATTCTGACATTTTATTCTTTAATTATATCGGAGCAGAAGGGGTCAATGGATTCTCACTAGAACCGGTAGCCACTTTATGACAGCGAGACAGTCAGCCTGGAAGGTTTGCTATTTTTAAACTTTAAGTAGGCAGCTGTAGATGAAATTATATTCTTTTCCCATTTCTCTCTCACTTTTAAATCCCAGCGTTATCAAGCAGCGTGCATTTCAGCCGACGGGGAGCTGCAGTACTGATGCGGTGGTTCAATGCATTAAACTCCTCCTCAGAAACCTGGGTGCATGTTCCGTTTCTCAGGTCTGTTAATCCTCATCCTTTGTCCAATAAGATTTAGTGTGTGTGTATTCACACACACACGCATAAATGAAAAATAAATGCCTCCACAGTTTCCAGCACAGTTTATATGATGAGATCTTCTATTAAGTTCAGAGCTTTGCAAAGGCAAGGGAGTGCAGATGAAGACCAAGGTGCATCAGCATGGCTGTGTGTGAGCCATCTCTGCCTCCCTTACCTGGGGCTGGTTTGCGTTTCCTTTCAGGCTGCTCATTTTTGCCTTATGATCATCCATTCATTGGATAGCTTGGTTGCAGAAGTCACTTTTCTTCTCAATTTCAACTCAACTAGGAAGAAAGACACAGTGGAGATTGTGTTGACTTATCTCCTGCTCTCACCGTGTCTGACACTCGAGAGGAAGTGTTTTGGTAGCCCCTGTCTTTCTGGTGTCTGAGAAAGGTTTTGCTCATTTCAGCATGCTGGCTTTGATGTCTTGAGGTGAAACACCTTCAAGATATTAATTGAGGAAAGTTCAGGAAAGTTATCAAAGTACTTCAGGTATCAAAGCTTTAAGTGCTTCAATATTTTGGAACATGGTATGGGAACAGGGTAGGTGAGAGGTGTTCTTTCTCTTGGACCCCCAAAGCCAGCTGGAGGAGGCACTGCTGGCTGGGTGTCACTGGGTAATGTCGCCATGAGCCTTTTTGGTCACTGAGAACAGGAGGTGTGCCGTAGATATTTATACATTGACTAATAGCAGTGCTCCCTGCATGTTTAACAGTTCTTGTCTGGGTCTCCAGAGCGTATGGCATGTGTCATGGGTGGGGTCTCATCCTGCTTTTATTTTAACAGGGTCCTAATGTAGACGTTAGGCAGGAATCTGTCAATCTGTGCTGTAACTGCTCATCAATAAAACATTCCCAAGGCTTTTCTTGTTGGCGTAGGGATTAAAGAGCTTTACTAACTGAGCCAATAGAAATACTAATGAGTTTCTTACCTTTTAGAGAAATTAGGTTGTTTGATTATGTGACTACAAGTCACCATGACTGTGAATGGTTTTATGGAGGCTAATGAGTGACCTTTTGCTAACGTCAGTCCAGTTTATTTTTGTATGAAATTCTGCCAGGAGGGTTGTTTTTGGGGGCTTGTGTGTTGTTGGTATTTTTTGGGGTTTATTTGTTTTGGTTTGGTTTTTGTTACTTGCTCTAGTCTTCACAACGCAGGCATGAATGGACTTGAACAAAAAACCTGCACGTTAAAGTTTTTCTGACTTCATATTGAGCTGTGAGTGATGGGAAAACTCCTTTTTAATTGTCTGATACTCTTGGTATATCTGCACATATGCCTAACTTATTATTACTAATTATCTCCAAGTATCTGTAGATAATTTTGTAAATATATTATTGTATAATTTAGAACTTCACGGTCTTCAAAGGTTCTGTGAAAAACTAGCTTTGTTGAACTTAGTTCCACTATAATCTCTTTTATATGGGAGTAAAAAATAAGGCAACAGCAAAGGTGATGGAACCTTCTGTTTATGAAGTATGTCAGCTTAGAAGAATATTATACTTCCTTCTTACCCTGAATAACTGCTAATATCCAACCACTCTTCATCACTTGAGTTTTGCTATTACAATAGAAATATCACCATGTAGTGTTACCATTGGAAAAGACTTTATTATTGTACTTTGGTACTTTTCCTTTTGACTCTAGTTTACAGCAAATGTGTTAATTTCACCTTTTCTGGCATAATCCTAATGGATATCTGAATACTAGAATACGTACCCATTTCTAAATATGGTTGCTTTTACTGATACGAACTGTTTCCGTACAGAAATCAGAGCCCATTTCTGAACATGCAATAGCTTTTGCTCATAATGCTTTACATATAGAATTATGTATGGTAATTTGGGCCGTTAAACATGACAGATATCATGTAGTTTCTTTAGTGAAATGTCAAGGAAAAAAAAAACCAGACCCAGAGGTATTTGCATTGAACTGCTTCCAGGAAGTACACTTTGTTCCTTGATAGGCATTTCTAATGGGATGGCCAGATAGATTTATATTGCTACACTATATAATGAAATTTCTAAGTCTTCATTATCTGAAGAGAACTGTGATTCATGCTGGCAATTCACGGAGAATTATAAAGCAGGGGAGAGGAATGAGCTCTTAGGTAGCTGATGGCTCTTCAGACCTCCACTTATTACATAGACATGTCCTTCTGTACTTTCTTTTGGCACCAAATTCTGCAGGTCTGTAAGCAGTCAGTAGCAACAGGTGTGTCTGGAAAGCAGATTTTGCTGTCCCTCTAAATGCTTTTTGGTTTAATATGTTTTATGTTTGTTCAATGTTTGTCTTTTATCAGTAGCAAATTATACAAAGGGGCTCTGGAAATTAAACAAAATTGTATCACGATTCTCCCACGCACTCAGAACCTTTGATAGTAAAACTGAACATCGTATTTAGATGCTGTCAAGGATTTCAAAGGATTTAGGACTGGTATTGCTGCCTTACCATGCCCCCTAAATGTGTCCTTTCACATAGCAGAGAATTAATGCTTAATATTGTCTCTAGCTAACATAAACCATACCAATACATAGTCAGGAATTTAGTATTGTGATAAACTTCAGCTTATGTATGCACTAAAGATTTAGATAAACTGTTGAAATATTTGTTCTCTGCAGTTGCGTGAATGGTAAGGATTTGGTGTTAAGATGGTTTTTATAGTGTTTCACTGTGATAAGAGCCCCTCACCACTGGATGGCACTATTTAATAAATTATATCTGAGGAGGTTGCTTGTGACAGTGTGCGAACTGCAGATTCAGAGGATATTATAGAAGTGACATTTAGAATTGCTAAATATATTTTTTCTCTCATATTTTTTTTTTAATGGAGAGCACAAAGCGCGTCAGTCCAGTCAGCCCATGAAATGACCAGTGAGGCTGTCTTAGCAGCACGTGTTTTATATGAAACTGGGTAACTGCACTAGCATAGGTCTGCCAACTAATGCACTTTATATTTTATTGAAGTTCTCATCCTTACCCCTTCAAAAGCACAGGATTTCTAAAAGCATAAGTGTTCCTTCTTTTTCTTCCGTCAGGAGAAACTGATTTTAATACAGTCTCGATGATGATACGTGGTGCTGAGATCTGTTTCTATTTTATTATTCCTTAATATAAAATGTCAGAAGTTATCATTCAGTAAGTTATCGGGGTTATTTTTTCTTTTTTCTCATACAGGACCTTAACAGAAAAGCTGATGTACAAACTTGGGCAATTCACAGAAGAAAGATTCCAGATAAAAATGGAATTAAATCTGTTTCACTTGCTAGAAAGCAAGAATGCTAGAATGCTTTTTTCCTGTTTTTGAAAGAGGATTGAGGAGCAACTTCCACCATAAAAAGGCAAGCTTGGACTTTTTCTATGAAAAGAAAATTAATGTTTTAAAGAATTAATTTAAGGACATGTCAAGCTTCATTGACAGGCAGTCAAGAAATAAAAATTCAGGAAAGAGATTAAAGAAAGGCAACTGTCCCAGAATAATAATAGAGCAGGGATGTGCAGAAATAAAGGGATCATGGTCATAGTGTAGGCTTTGCTTTGCTTTCCTTTCCTGCCCACTTGGTGCAGTGGACACACAATTTCTGCTGACAGATGTTAAGCATCTGTATAGAAATGATGGCTTCTGTTTTCAGAGGGTGGTGTGGAAGTTAAAAATAATCAGGATATAGCCGAGTGTTTTGCCGTTAACATTTACCAGTTTCACTATGCTGAGTATCAGGTGATCGCACGCTGAGCTCTCTATCTATAACAACAGCATCTTTCCCTGGAGCATGTTTTTAAAGAAATTACTAAGAGATGAAAATACCAACAGTCTAAAGTGAAAATGTCAGTTACAGCGGTTCTTAGAAATAAGTGTTAAATTAGATTAAATATGATTATGTATCAGTGTCATGTTATTTATTTCTCTTCAAGACTACTGTACTTACTGACTTGCCTTAACTTTTCTAATCCATACAGAACGAGCTTGATGATTCTCTCTTCAGCAACAACTTCTGCATTTAAGAAGTTGTGTTCTGGGTGTGATACAGTGAGTAGAGTACCCCTGTAGAGAAATTGTGTTATCAACGCTGTGAAATAACTCTTGGTATGTCCGTTTCCATTCTCTGCATCTAATGGGAGTATGGTCATTCAAACTGGAAGTGAAGAATAGTATCTACTATGTTATAGTAAGAAGTGAGGCTGAGAGCTGGCTTGGTTTTCATCATTGTGTAATGTGTCTTTCTTCCTTAATCTCAGAACAGACTGCACTGTTTTCTTTATACAGCTTCTTACCGTCTGCTTTCAGAACCTGGAAGGATAAAACAGCTGACCTTTAAAAAGCAGAAAGCACTTCGCCAAGCATCTGTTATGAGTCTGAAGGCTCTTGGACTCTAGATCTACAGTGAAGTCAATTTTCTTGTTATCAAATCACTGACACATTATAGAGTGCAGGCTACTTGTATCATCCGACATTTTAACATCAGTTGGAGAGGTATCGTGGTCTGCTAAATCTATATCTTATTCCTGATAAAGTGAGTTCAACTCCATATTTCAATTTCTTCTTTTAACCTCTGCTGAGTCTGTTCGGATGGGGTGGGGGGGGGGAGGGGGGAAGGAAAGAGTCTTTGCTCGAGCAGCAGAGAAGCTTACAGTATGTTTGTTCCACACTTAGTCTAGGGAATTTCAACCTCAGCTGAAGCTTCCATGACACGGCTCATTCTGTGTTCGTTAAAATTAGGAGAAAATATATTAACGTTTGTTTATAGTGAATAAAGGAAATGCAACAGTTAATGTTTAATGAGGATAACAAAGTGCACCTGCTTTAACCAGAAAGGCAGATTGAGAAGGACCTATTACAGAATACCTGTAGCCACGTGATGATTGGGAGTTCATGATTTTTTTTCAAAATAAGGAGAAATTCAAGCACACTCTCATTCCAAGAGAGCTGTCCAGTAGAGCTATTTCTTCGAAATACCTTGTGGGGAGAGGCTTGGTTCTAAGTGATACGGGTATCTAATTTATAAACCCTTGCAGAGTCAAGGACTGGAGTACCACAAACTGCTTTGTTTAGGCTGGAATTTAAAATGTGTTTGGGAAAAACTTGACATCTTAGGAAAAGTGTGGGCACTATTGGAATTAGAATTTGAGTAGGTCTTACGCATCTAAAGCTTGGGTTTAACTTAACGTAACATACTTCATGGTGAAACCTATTTTGTAACTTTTTTTCTGTATCTTAAGATAAAAGTTTTTGTCAGGTAAGCAGCTACTACTGCTTTTAGCTAATGTTTCATAACATATTTATCTTTCATTGTATCTATTATGGTTAAGTGAAGACTAAGATTTTTATAGAATATGGCTCATAAAAATGCCCTAAGGTCCTAATAATATATCTTTTTCTGCATAAGCTACTATTAGTCTTGACAGTAGAAACTTATTCTCAAACACTTCCAGCAGTTAGCAAAATTCAGAAGATAATATAGTTCTTCTAGACTATTTTGTACTAGGATGTGGCAAATGTTAGATTCTGAAGTCATGTTATCCTGTACTAATTCAGCCTAGAAGTATTGTCTAAATCTTAAATAAATGCTAATAATGATAGCTTTGTGACTTGCTTTATAAAATTGTCAGACAATGCTATAGAAATTGTCTGTGATTTGTAACTTGGGTGAGCAGACACCTATCTTTCTACTCTCTCTTGCCTCTGTCTGCACAAAGGCAGCATGTCAGATCCTCTCTTGTGGATAGAAATATAACTAATTCAGTTTATTTAAGTTTTGTGTTAAAATATGGCAGAACATAAAGGATTCTCAAGTTCATTGCACCCACAGAAGCCTCCTTAAAACTGACTAAAGGCAAGAATACCAACATGTGATTTCAAGTCTTTATGCAGGCTCAAAATGTTATTTTTAATTGTGGGCTTTAAAATGGAAAAGCTCCGCTTCAAACTCCATTATAAAATCCCATGTTTAAAAAGTATAGTTGACTGATTAGGAGTGGGTTTCCTTAGAGGAGATACATGGATGCTCTGTCCCAATTAATAATGGAGTTACTTTAGAATGATCATCTCAGGTAGATGTTTGTGGTACCTACAGGACAGAAAAACAAATTACCCAGGTTCTGCTTTACTATTCCATTACCATAATTCCCTGCATCCATTCTTACACTACTGTAGCTAATTTAATCTAGGTAATTTAATATGTTATAAAGCATTCTTCTACCCAGGGAGCCCCATAAGTTCTGTCTGGTTTTTGATTCTTCTTTGATTCCATTTCCATTATTCATTCTTTAGATATCTAAGGTCATGATGCTCTAAGGAAAGGTGCGCAGTCACTGGGAGTCACTCTTGTGCAGGGTGTTGGGGGATGAGATTGTTTTAAGCACTTTGTAGGAGTATTTTTATGTATGCCCAGTAGAACCATGTTTGGGACTGTCTTGGTTGCTCTCTACAGATTTTTCTAAGCAAAGAGAAGGAATAATTCCCATAGGTATATATGTTTATTTCTCTGATTTTAAATAACAGCTTTGATGTTCAAGTTTGGTAGGGACATGTGAGTATTTAAGGGATATTTCTCATGTGATTTTCTTTTTTGGACATACTCTGTTAAAACTGAGGATGGTAACAGCCCTGTGCAGTCCTCAGTGCTAGTTAGACTATGAAGTGGCAGTAAAAGAAGCTCAGCTGTGAACGCTTTACCCAGACTGTATAAACTATTTATCTGACCTACAGCTGGTGAACACTCCTGCGCGCTGCAGGGGATCCACAGTGCCAGCCTGCAGCCCCGGCAAGCGCCGCTTCCACCTGCAGCACCGCTGCAGAATGCAATGAAGACATTGCACATTAAGGAAAAGATTATACCCTGGGGTAAGGAAATGGTGAAACAATCACTGTAGGAGTGTTTGGGTTTTGTTTTGTATTTTAAGTGGTGGGTTTGTTCTATTAATTAGTTGGAACATTTAGCTTTTAATTCTCCATTGCAGAAATACAACTGTGATTAGCACAGAAGAAGGGAAACAGGCTAGCTAGATTATATTGGTAAAAAAACCCAAACAAACAATTTTGAAGGGTTTTAAAAAATTGTCTAGTTATGTAGAAAACATTGGAAAACAACAGTGATGCTAGCATATTCAAAAGAGATGAGTAAAAAATGAAACTAAGAGTAAAAACTAAATAGCTCTATAATCACAGTCTTAATAGCAAATTACATTGTGACTTCTGTTTTCCTTCATGAAACTTGACAGTGAGACTCCTGTTGTGGCTTCTTAGGCCGGTATAAAATGTTTTGGTGTATGATAAATACTGAAGGGAGAAGCTTTGTAGAATTGCCTATGTTATTGCTATGAATAACATAATCAAAGTAGGTATCTATTTGCTGTCTTCACTTTTTTAGAGCACCCATGTAGTACAAATAAAGTTTTGTAGAATGGTGTCAATGAGACATATAAAATGATGCTTTTATAAAATGTGCTACTTCTACAAATGACCTTTTTTTTTTTTTTTCCTTATTGCTATCGTTAAAAACCAGCTTCCCTGATTAGCCACATCCCTCACGTAGTTGTGATTGTCGTACAGATTGGTTTGGAGTACTAATGGAGAGCTTTGCTTTCTGAAAGTAGTTTTGGATTAGGAGATTTTCCACTTGGTGGTACTAGTTTGGAAGACATTATTTACTTGTAGCTATTTGATAAGGTAAAATAGTACTTTTGTCACCCCTTGACTTTGTAGAAGATTACATTGCATTTTGGATCCCATTTACAGGTTTTGGGCTGCCACAAGCCTGCTCAGAACTTGTTAGATGTCATTTTGTTAGATGACACTACAAGACGTCAGGGGTCAGACCTGATTCTGGTTAGTCTGGAGCACGCCAAAGGGCTTTCTGGTAAACATTTCATTCTCTTAAGAAATTTTATCACATATAGGCTTCTTATTCCTAGCTCACAAACTCACAGGTTCAGTTAACTACAAACATATCTTCTGGTTACCGAGGTGAAGCGTACTCTGTTTCTGTGTCTACAGACTACCTGGAAATAGTTTTGAGGCAGTGGAACACCTCAGTTTGAGAAATTTGTCTTGAAACCATCCTTAATCGGAATCAGTGTAAGGAAACATGAAATACTTTCAAATATTTTTAATACTTGAATTCTTTTAAATGATGAAACGGAATGGTAGGAAGTTCATTGCTTTTCTAGTACAAAAACTAGCAGTTCTCATACAAACTCTCAAAGACTGTTTGAGAGCCTTCAGATGAATAACTTTCTATATCATATTCTGTTACACTTTCAAAAAGTAGAATTTATTATTCTTCATAAGGAAAATAAAGCACTCTGTGGCATTTGGGATTACAGGAATGCATTAAAGTGTGGAAAATATTCTTGAGTAGATGCTTCTTACCTTTATCTAACTTCTGGTTCTTTCCAGTTGTACTATTTCTCATGACTCTTTGCTCGATATACAATTGCAAATTTTAAGACAATTGCCTCTCATTTCCTTTCAGAGGAAATACAAAAATAATTTGAGAATAGATTAATCCATTACTCCTGATTATTTTCCCAATGTGTATACGTAAAACTGACAATTGGAAAATTATTGCTCTATGCTGCCAGCTGGGTGCTTCCAGCCTTTCCATTTTCCAGGTGTGGTGCTTGCTGGACCACTCTGTGTGATGGATGAACTTGTTAAAATGGTATAAACCCTGGCAATTTTGTGCTGGGTTTGTTTACTGCCATTTTAGAGGGTGGAGTTGCTCAGAAAGGGCCTGGAGCAAGGTACATCGTTGGAATTGCATAGCAGGACGGAGCGGGAATTTCCTTTCTGATATTGATGGACTGTTATTTGAGGTCCCACTTCTGAAGCAGAGACCTGACACATCAGATCGAGCGGCTGAGCTGTCGTGAGAATATGTGATGCATTTTCATCGCTGCATCAGACAAAGGGACAGAGCAGAGGCAGGGCCCAGTCTGTGCGTGTGGGGAGGTTACAAAATGCGGATCCTCATCATAGTTACTATTTGGCGTTACCTCCTGCTATCCAGGAGTGCTCAGTCTTGGATGTGTCTTCTTTCAGTATCTTTGGAAACAGCCTGCTACCTTAACAGGTAGTGGGTCAGGGAGGTTTTTTTTTATTGTTTTTGTTTTTGGTTTTTTTTTTTGCTAATTGCTACATATTCAGAGCAATCCTTTCAAAGAATTGATTTCTGTTATGTTACAACACAATGCCACCCATTAAGAAAAAAGAAAAAAGACTTTTAGCTGTGTTTTCTTTGACCTGTTTATATTTGTTTTGACCTTTATTGTCAGTGCCATCACTGACAATTGGCTCTCAAATACAAAGCCTTGTTTTCAGTTCAGTCAGTCCTTGTGTTTCTTGTGTACTAACAGAGACATTCTGCTACAGTTCCATTTCTTTATTTTAATTTCTGGATTTCATGAAGATTAGTACTGATATTCCCAGAATACAGCAAGAACAAGTGCCTTCTTAAAAGGGAAATGGCCGTGGAAAAGGCTTAGCAAGGCATTTGCTGTCTAGCCTACTGCTTTCTTTCACTGTAGTTATTCAGAAATGTACTCCTCTTATCTTGCAGATAAATACTTTTTTCTTCACTGGATTTGGCTACAATAAATTTCATAATACTACATAAAGGGGGGAAAAAAAGCCTAAGTCTAAAGCAGCCACAGCTTTGTGTCTGTCTTTGTGGAATAGGCAGTTATTGATTATCTATACGTCAGGTAAGTCTTCTTTCTAATTCCAGGAAGTAATTTTATTATGTCTCAAAGCATGCATTTAAGAAGTTATTAAAAGTTTATTCAATACTGCGGTGAGTGATCTGTCTAGCTACTACTCTGTCTTAATAAGCACTTTGTTTAAATGTCTTGTACTGGTGAATTTTAAGTACAGTATAATACAATTTAATTTTTTTCCTTACATTTTCTAATTCCACTGGGGTGTCTTTTTAACATTACGAAGAAATACATCTACAACTTTTCTTTGTTAAGTGTTTGAAAGCCATTTTATACGTCTCATATGACCACGTACATGACGTCTTCTGTATTCAATTCAGCCTCTCAGAGTGTCATGCATTGTACACGTTTCAGAAGAAATCCCAATGGGACAATGGGGCAATTAAGGTACTTCATAATTAAGAATGTTTCTGGATAATTTCCTTAATAATTAAGGGCATGAGTGTTTTCTATTTTATAAGGCAATAGACAAAATCCAGCAGTAAATTTACTTGCCTAACTTCATGTGTAAAAGTTGTTCAAAGACCATGTAATGGAAGGGGAGTACTGTTGTTGTGCTTGTGCTAATTTTGGTTTAGACAAAGCTCATAGGGAAAGTCACTTAAAAAGAGAAAATTGAATGCTGAAAGTCAAGGACAGAGGTCCACCTGAAGCAGTCTGGGTGGTTTTGTCACACAATTTATATGGATTAGATTTCAAAAAGCATTTGACTCTGGAGGCCAGATGACTTCATACCAACTTAGAGATGGATGAAGTGAAGGCAGCTGTCAGTATAAACCAAAAGTGAAGCTCAGACTCACAGTAGTGTATAATGAGATGCCAGAATCTTCCTGCTGCAGATTCCCAATAATACCAAAGGCGGTCTCCCCTGTTGACCTACTTAGTGTATTCCTGAATGTAAATCACAGCCCTCACCAGCACCTTCATTTATGTGCCTAGAAATTCATTTATGAAGAAGTGAATATTTAGTTCCTATTATTACTACTGTAAGTATCTGTTAACTTGGAACCTACAAGGACCTTTTTTTGTCACACACACACACACAAAATTAAATCTGCCAGTCTCATTGCTGCTGTAGCTATTTACATGCTTACCTTCAGAATGGACCCTTAAAAGACCTGGTGTTAATGTCTCATTTCCAATGTAGTTACTAAATAAGAAGTGCAAACAGCAGACAGTCCAATCCAGTACTTGGAGGAAAAACAAAACAAAACAAAAATAGTGCCACAGAAATGCCGGTTACTGGTGTCCTGTGGAACCAGAGGCAAGCTAGGGTCCTTGCTACACTCACAGTTTTAGTGTCTTCCAATTTTCAGACTGTCTGTTTATTAACTTATATGATAAATATTGCTATATATGTTACTAATGATTCAAACATACAAGATTAAGACTAAATGTGTGGAATTTTGGGGGCTTGAGAATATGCTACTGAGCCTTAAAGGTTTCCACAGAAGCTGTTTCAATATTTTATGTGGTTTCTTGAGGGTTATTTTTTTTATTCCTTGTGTTGATTCTGATTAACATCTTGGAGTCTGTCTTGTTATTCAATCCTTGTTAAGTATGTAGGAATCTCTGAATTTTCTAGAGGACACTTTAATTGGTTTTCCTATTGTTACAGAGTAAATGTAGAATCTATGGCTGAACAGTGTCTCATTGAAGCGTCCTGAGCTTCTAGTCTGCAGTGCAAATTAAGGCAGACAGACCATAGATCCGGCAGTTGTTAATTGAATTTTATGCCTTTTCTTCCGAGTTTTAGCACCACTAAGCATGAAGATGAATGTTTGTGGCCATATCTCCAAGCCAAGATTAGTTCTCCCATCCCCTACTGATTGTTTTGCTGTTTAGATTTAATTGTGGTTTTCCTTTCCTATATTTTGTGTTTCATAATGTCTCCTGTTTTAAGTTTTCAATGGCAGAATTACCTTTATAGAAAGCTTGTATGGTGTGCTTTGGAGAAAGACTTAATCCAGGCTTTTCCTGTGTCTTATATAATGTATTGCACCATTAAAACATGGACCCACCGTTTAGACAGAAATTAACTCTCCTACATTTGTTTGGGTTTTTTGGTTTTTTTTTCCCCTGTTCCTCAAAGGACGACTTAGATTCCCTCACCACCCTTCTGTAAAGTCTTCACAGCACAAAAGCCGCCTTTCCCGTGTCAATATGAGGTGGTGAAACAGTTGTAATTCCTGTGATTATGTCCCCATCTGTGTCTGTTATCCCTTTTCTCTGCCTTTACTCCCTGCACTGACCCCCGCAGCCAGGGTGGGCTTGGCACAAGCCCTCACCGACAGCAGTGAGAAGGTGAGTGGCATCGCTCTGTTGGTAGCCTCCCTGTTCCCCGTCCCGGAGAGGACCTTCGCGCAGCAGAGTTAAAAGCAGGTGGCAGTAACCACCTCGCCCTCGTTAGTGCTGCTGGTATGCCTCATCTCCTAATGACTGACGGTTCCAGAAGGGTTGTATTGTGTTTTCTGGCAAGAATAGAGTACTGCTAATGGAGGTATGCAGGCTGATCTAAATACTGATCATTTTATAGTAATAATATAATAATTTTATAATAATATTCTATTCTATTCACTTAGTGCATTTGTATCCAAATTTCCAGAATCCCTTGCTGCTGGAGGTTGACCAGGGGCAGTTACATAGAAAGTTGTTTTCTCTTTTCATCTGTAAGAACATACAGAGATGTGGCAATCCTTCCTAAACCAAGTTACTACAGTTAGCAAAGATGCGCTGATCTGCCATACTCGAACCTTTCCATTGCAGTAAGTTCAGTAGTAGGCAATTTGGTTCTATAGTGCATAAGGTGCTCAGGACATGCTGAGGGACAATTGGCGTGAAGAATATTTTCAAATACCACATACAGGATCCCTGCAGTTTGTTGCAAAAAAAGTGTTTATTGGTGGGGGAAAAAAAATTACTGTAGCTTGAAAAATAAGTTTATGCCATCAGTTCACACTCATTGTTTCATCTAGCAACCTGGTGAGGAAAATTAACAATCCCCATCACAGCACCATTTGGTATTTTCAAAGGCAGCTAAGAATTACTGCTGTTGGGTGTCTCTTGGTATAAGCGAGTAGAACAGTTAACGTGTGGGCATGTTGTGTTTCCTTCTGTGCAGTCAACTTTCTGTTCCTCGGAACTGGATATTCTTTGGAGTTGTTTAGTTTAAAATTTGAAGCAGATAGTCTCCTGTGCAGCCACCTGCTGTACTCAGTGTCGCTGGCATACCAGCTTACCCCTGCTACGTAATTTGGCACTGATGGCCCTGTCTGAGGAATGCAAACTCTCTTTTCTAATGGGATGTGGGATTAAAGTTGTAGGATCACATTTGTGCTCAACAAGAGACGGTGTTCATAGGCTTGAAAACTTCTGTGAATACAACAGAATCCTACACCTGTCTGCTAGGAACTTATCAGCATGTTGTGGGAAGATACATTTGTAAGTTAGGACGCCTGGTTTTGAGGGAGAGAGCCAAGATTATTAGAACTGACTTCATTAGAATATTTATTCTACTTTGGGAAAGTATTTATTTATTCTTGGCTGACACTCATTCTCAGGATTGTGAGATTTATTCAAAAATAAAAGAAATTTCATGAATTTTTCTAGCTATCCGTTCTGCTGCACAACTCTGAGTGAATTCTAGGTGGGTGTTCATACTGCGTTCCTTGGACCACAGGGCACAGAGAATGGCTTCTCTGGACCAGTGCTTAGCTTTCGGAGTCAACTTGCATGGATTATACTTCTATTTGTGCAAAAAAATAATGGGGGGGCATGGAGAAGAGACACACTGCCTGTTGCCCTGGCTAAGAACCCTTAATGAGGAAAACAACAAAAGACAAATGGGTGAGTGCTCAGAAACTGATTCTCCTCCTCAAACAATTTGAAAAGCTAAATGATCTTAGACAATAAGTGAAGTTTTATCTTACTTCCTGACAAGTTTTTATAGAAACAGGGGTGGCAGATGGCATGGTTCAGCATACTCTTCGTTCTCCAGTGAAGGAAGCAGTAAGCAAGTGACTTGTTTAGCACGATGGTTGCTACAAGCCTGACTAGAGATCAAGTGAATCCTATCTGGAATGTCATTTTACTGATGTCTAACAGAAATTCAGGCTGTATTCTTGGCTATCATCTTCAAGGATATGTTCTTTGGTTTCAATTATGAGCAATACTTCAGTGCATACCAAAGTTAAGTGTTCCCAAAAGTGATTAAAATGCAGAGCTTCTGAAAAATTTGATAAATAATTTTCAAGGAAAGTACTGTAGCATGTATTTGAGTTTCATAAAAGCTAGTTTCCATGGTGTTTTGAATCTGGTTTAACACTTCTCTATTTTTAATATCCAGTCCAGAAGATCTATTTTCTTACTTACGTTGAGTTAATAATTCTGTCTGTGCTAACGGTAATCTTAAAGGATGCATACCCTAACAGGAATTGTCTGCTTTGCTGCATACAAAAGATAATTTCTTCATGGCTGCTACTTCTATTTATGAAAGGCTATAACTGAATGACTGTATTTGCAGCTCCTTGCAAGTAAATAATCTGGGCTGCAGATGCCAAACAAGCACTGACATGTGACAGCACAATAGTAATACATCCTGGAGTTCGTGCTAGGATAGCTGGTGCCATGTAAGAGTGATTTGTGGAAAAGATGGATACCAACAAATATTACCAACATTAGCAGTTGCTTAATTTACATTAATTTTCCCTGATGAGCAATGTATAAATATTCATGGTATTATTAGTTTAGTTTGCGTTTTGAGATGTTACCAGAGATGAGAGAGAAATTCTGCATAAATATTTTAACTTTTCTAAATATGTAGTTCCTTTGAATCCCTGATGATAGTCACAGTGACATTAGCAGAAGAAAAACTTTTATGAAAGTTTCATTTGCGGGAGTAATCACTTGTGAAGTTGAAATGTATTTATAATGTAACTATTCGTAAATCCTGTGGAATTGTTATCTCTTAGGTCTTTCTCTTCTTTGATCAGTATTGGTTTAACTATGGCTAAACTTTGAAGAAATAAATGAGTTGTTAATTATGTTGTCATTGCCACTGGTGTGTATTGCTGAGAACTTTTCCAGTACTATTCATTGTCATACTTTGGAAAGAAGCACTGTAGCAGGGGAAAGTTATGGAAGCAAAATACATGATTAACCCCCAGTGAAGGGGGAAAGTGGCATTAATTTAACTCTCATCGGCAGCAGCCATTGAAGTCAATGTGAAACTTTCAAGGCTTATTGAGTGAGGGTGACCCCTGTTTCTGCCCTGTTAACCTCAAACCTGAAAGTGTAGGAAAGCTTGGTAAAAAGCTTTCTAAACAGTGTGGGGTGCCAGTTATGAGGCATTTGTTTTATAACTGGAACTCCTTTGCTTACCTTGCCACTCTAAAGAATATTCATTGGAATTGGTTGAATTTTTTTTTCAAAGTTGATATTTTTCCCTACGAATATTTTGTGTTTTAAAATTATTAAATATGTCAGTGTTTGAAATGTTTTCTAATAATGTTTGAGAAATTCAGTACAATTCACTTTCTCAAACAATTTTGTTTTTTTTCCCCAAAGGTGCCATTTTGTGCAAAAATCACTTGATCAGAAAGTTCCTTATTAGTCTTAGTTAAAAGAGTTGGCATCCTGCTCTACCTGGTAAGTAACGCATGGCTTTGATCATCATCTCTCCTAATGTGAAGGCTTCGCTGAGCATTTAATCTTTGATATTTTGTGGTGCAGCTTCTGCTATGGCAATGGCTAATTAAAATGGAAGTGCAATGCCCTGACTAGTTATCACTTCAGTTCTGTTTACAGAACTTTAAATTGTCTTTCCTAAGGAAAGATTTTTAGATTCAGTCATTTAATTAGTTGGCGCCTGTGTTTGTATGCACACATGTGTAATACTAGGAGTAATAGCTGCCAGTAAAGCCAATATTGGCCCAGGATTTTGTAAATATAATCTGTTGCTATTTACACTCTGCCGTTTACAAGATCTGATATTTTCATGTCTAATGCGGAGATTTCCAGAATCCTGACCAGTTTGTTATTGGTTTGATATGTAAGCTAATATTTCAATTCCTTGCATGTCTCCCCAGCCCCAGGGAGATGATGTTTGTATTTCTAATGCTTGTGAACAATTCAATTAAGCATTGTGAAGGTTTTTTGATTTTATTTTTTTTTTTAATAGAAAGATTGCTGGAAAAGCTACATTTGATGAAATATCTAACCGTAATGGTGTCACAGTCCTGGGTGGAATGTTCAATAAGTTTGAGATGTGGCAGCACTGGATCGATGCAGTGTCCCTGCTGGACTGGAGGGTTTTAACCATTTTGGAGAGGAAAAAGGAAACACTGTAAGACACACTATGAATTTCAAAAACAATTAGAAGTTTAAGAGCAATCACTGTGGGCCTCAAGATACTCCAGGGAAGATCATGAGGTTTTCTGACCATACAGATGCAAAATTGATGTACATCTTGCATCTGAAGCAGAATGCTAAAAAATTGAAGCCTTTGGATGGGCTGGTTTTGAAGACCTCACTCAATGTCATCTGATTTGGTTGTGACCTTTTGTTCTGAAACCTACCTAAGTGAAAAAGAAACCACTCTTTTGTCAGAAGATATGTGGCCTTGAAAATAACAAGAAATCCAATTGCATTCATTTCTGTGTAATGTGGAAAGAAGGTAATTTCTCTGTGATTGTTTCATGGTTGGTTTTGTGGAGTTCTCAATATCAAGGAGCTCTCGGTATTTTAACCAATTTTGTACTCCGATATTAATTTCTGCAATCACTGCTAGTTAGATCTCTTGAAGATTGCTTCCATTGTTTCAACTTTTAATTGTATTAAGAAATTTCTTAACTTTTATTTGATTGGAATTTTTACTGGCTTTAATTATTGTAGTTTTAATAAGGACTTGGCAACAGAATCAGAGACAATTAGTATTTGACAGATGGGTGTCAGAGTAATCTGTATGCAAGAAATACCTGAGCAGATAAAAAGAATCCTGACACATTTAAGCTTCTCTTTAGTTTTACTTTGTATAAATGGATAGCAAACATATTAGAAATCTTACAGGAAGTTTGTTGAGGAAAGGCATGATTCCTTGCCAGGAAACAGCATTGATATTTATAATTACAATGCAAAGCTTGGTTATGTCCCATCGAGACAGACGTTTTGTCATCATCCTAGTCATTCCTATTAATGTGTCTGTGAATGCAGAATGAAATATAAAGCTTTACCTCTAGTGGGTTTGATCTGACACCACTTTTTGCACAGTATAAATACATTTTGCGTTCCTGCTGTATCTACTCAACACTCCCATGCAGCCAGGCACTAACAACTCTGCCATTTGGCTTCCTTTCTGCTTTAAGAGCCAGTACAGTGTTTTCTTCTGCCACCTTAATGTTGTGAAGAGCTTCCCCTGAGCTTTGGGAGAAACGGATTGTTATTACAGTAATTGGGTAGTCTATGACAACTTGCTATAATTTCTTTATTAATAATGTTTCTTAATATGGAAAAACGACATCTTTGTGTGTTTGAATTCAGCTGCCCTGACAAAGCTAATTGCTCCTCAAGAGGTGCCATCCTGGGATGTGCGGGGAGTGTGAAAAAGAACAACTGCTGACTTCAGTAACTTTTTTTTCCCAGCAATTTAACATTTTTCATATAATTAGCCCTGGTGTTCTTCTTAGATTAACAGATCTGCTAATAATATTGTGCTTTAAAAGCTGCAAACTGAGGAGAACATAACATATTCCAAGGGTGCCAGCTCATTACGCTGACAGGTTTGGTAAGTACAACATAGTTAGCCTTTAACCTTCCCAAATGCTTAAATACATTTCAGATATGATCTTGATCGTATATTGTAAGTTTATAGATTTGTGTTTTACTTGAATAATAGGGTAATCTACTGAAATGAGCTTTCTGATTATTTTTATTGCAATCAGATTCTTTCTAAAGAGAAATTATCATTTGTCTGTATCATCCACTCCATTAACTCCAAATCTGACTGAAGGAAAAAGGAAACACCCCATGAATATATCTGTCTTTATACATATAGGTAGAGAGAGAAATACACCCCCACGCACAAATATGTACAGAGATGGAACATAGTTTTCGTCATTAGGAGTCTAATGATCCAAATGATCTAATTAATAGAGAAAAGCAATTTAACAGTGTAGGTAAACTTATGCAAAATATTCTTCGTGTCTGTTTTCCCTGGTGTTGGCTCTCCCTACCAGCAAGCTGTGGGGTGGTCGTTTGGCTCTGCGTCACCAAGTCCCAAGGCGCTGGCAGGGGTTTACAGCTCAGCAAGAGGGGGCTCTCCTTGACTTGAGGTCTGTGTCGGGCTTTATGTGGGTGTTTCGTTATCAGTTTCCTTCTCTGTTGTTCCCAGGTGCACTATGGGCTCTGCCCAGCCTCAAGCTGCCCCGAAGGGCTGTGGGCTGTCAGGCAGCCAGTACCCGGGTTGCCAGGCCATCGCCGTACCCAGTGCCCGAGAGCCTGAGCTACACCAGGAGGCGTGTGGCTGCCAGAAAAAGGTGACAGATGAAAAAAACAAAGCCAAGACCTGACATCTCCCTTGACTCTCAAGTCAGTAAAGAGCCCACGGATTTCTGCTTGTAATGGCAAAAATGGTAAAAACAGGGTTTATGGCCCTTTTGAGTTTTTCTTGCGTAATTTTCAAAATTATTAATTATTAATTTTCAGAATTGCTCCTTCTAGTGGAAGGTGTCCCTGCCCATGGCAGGGGGGTTGGAACTAGAGGATCTTTAAGGTCCCTTCCAACCCAAACCATTCTGTGATGATTTTATTATACAGGGAAATGCACAGGTTAATATTCCCTTCCAAAACCCTTGCGGTCCTTGCAAAGCACGCTGGAGCTGCAAGGGGAGATTCTTAGGAAAACCTTATGTAAAATAAAAGGGATGAAACTATTCTGAACTTTAGTAAACAGATTTTGGAAATAATGAACATGAGATTATTTGATCAGTTAGAATTTATAATGATCAGAGAAATAGGACTAATAGCAAAACCAGTGCAGACTGTGCACTGGGAAATGCTGGGGAAGGGATCTGTATTCAAAAGGATTAGTCAAGATCCTGCTTGTAAAAGAGAGTCCCACAGCAGAAACCAATTCACATGGTGATTATGAAGAATAAATGAGCTTCCAGATGCTGAAATAAGTTTGCTTGCCTTATATTAAGAGTTTAGGGGGCCTGAAAGGAACAAAGATAGAATTGAATCTTTAATTCACATTAGCATGTCAGCTCAGATACCTGTTTAGGACTTAAAACAGACTTCCTTCAGCTCAAAGCAACTGTTTCTTTGTTATAACACAGATATATTAAATTTGTGCCTGGAAATCTTACCCAATTTTCCGTGGCGGAAGTCTAGATTTTGAAGTAATACAAGCATGGCTAGCAAAACCCACAGGTTTAAGGGGATGTTTACATAGATTATGAGATGCTAATTTTATCAATGAGATGGAAAATGTAATATAAACCAGTATGAACATGGTTATTTACCTCCAAGGAGATGGGCTGGAACAGACCATAGACCTTATTAACGTTAATTATAAGCCCTTGGGGTGCCCTAAATTCTTAGTCCATTAGGTATAAAATGCTACTCTGTGGGGGCTGTAGGCTCATCATGTGTAAAATTATATCAAAATGCAAATAGGAGTTAGAAGAGAAACATTCATCCACGTCTGATTAGTTCTTCACTGTCTCTATGGATGTGTGCTCCCTGGTGTCTAACCACCAGCAGCTTCCCCAGTTTTAAGTCTGTGAGCTTGTTGTTGGAGTGCTCTGGGTGGTCCGATGGATGCTGATCTTCAGACCGCTCATTACAAAGAAATGCATATGGCAGTGTCTTGGTCAAGTTTCACCCCAGTTGGAATAGCAGAGGACTTGGGAGTCATTTATAGGACATGAGTTGTTCTCAGTGTATGCTGCAGACCTGCTTGTGTCTGTTCCTGTTTAAAGTGACTCAGTGCTACCTGGCTGTGTTTTACAGCTCTTCAAAAAGTGACTCATTTGTCATGTTGGTTTTCCAATTATATATTGTGCTTTCACAGTGTGTTGTGTTGTAAAGTCTGCTTGTTTTAGTAATGTAAACTCTAAATACAGCATGGAAATTAACTACAAAAAAAAAAAAATATTCTCATACTGAAGCACAGAAATACTGAAACATTTTTAGTCTGTGTTAGTCGCAGTGGTTTCTATGCAATGAATGCTATTGACTTGTGAATGCTTCCCGTGTGAGAAATGCTGAGATTAAGACTACTGTCACGGGCCATTAATTCTTGGTTTATGGAAGCTGGCTCTGTGTATTGGTATAAATGGATTTCAAACTTTCTAAATATGAAAGCATATCAATGGGGTATATATCTTCACTTTTGATGTTCAAGATAACTTTTTTCTTTAGTGTAATTGGCCTGCATAAGAGTTGCAACAATCTCATGTCAGTTCTTGAATTATATTTTTGTCTTCTAGGAATATTCCATAGAGCTGTTCTTCAGGGCAACAGAAATTTGAGGAACTAATTAGGCATGAACTACATACGAGCCACACATGCTGGCAAGTGTCTAACTGTTATTACTAGGTGAATTGCAATAATATTGTAGTTTAGGAAAGTTGATAGGACTACAGCCTTGAAAACTTTCTTAAAAGCTTCATTGCCATGTACTTCATTCAGCTGTGTGTTGATTCAAATAGTTAGCTCGTGTATATTCTAGTGAAGAAATTAATGAAAATATCTTGCTTTCAAACAATTTAAGCAGAACCAAGGATGACAAAACATTAGAACACGAAAGAACCAGGTAGTCTCAGGATACTTAAAAGCTTTTTCTGTTTTTGACAATTATAGCAGTCTACGATTGACTTTTGAGATGTGAGGAACAGGCTGAACATCTGCAATTCTGTTGAGTGAAAAAGACATTTTCAAGTCACTTAAGTGTAACTTGATGATCGTCATCACTGCAGGCTTTGTGACACATGCCTGTAAGCATGAACACTGAAATTCTACATCCTTCCAGATGTCTAGCTTTTTGTGTAAAACCCATTTGTTTTAGTAAGACCCTAGAATATGAAGTGAGGCACAGAACTGTTAAGAGACCAACGTTTCTGACACTATTATTATTTCTTGCCAAGGTGGGATTTTTGTTTCTGTTGGTAATTACTTCTGCCTGTTGCTGTGAGAAATCTAAACCAATTCATCCAAGAATTACACAGAAACCAAGAGAGATTATATGTTCTCGTAAAGTTTATTCCTCGAGGTTGATTGGGCTTTCTTGTTATTTTTGGCTTTCAAAGATTGCCAGCATGTTAAGTCCGTGAACTCTTCTGTCCTGAAGAATTTATAGCCTTAATTTCAGCAAGTGCCTAACTTTACACAGGTGCATAATCTTAATTAGGCCCAAATAAACCACAGATAGATGAGGTTTTAGAATTTCACAAACAGGAAATTAAATGTACAGAGTCTTGGTATTTTTTTTTATATTTCTCTCTAGGTGTTATGATTAGTGATTTCTTTGGCAAATAGATTATGACTAAATTGCTTAAATAGACAAATTTTTCTTTACTTCCCTGAACCTATGCAAACTGGTTGATGATTCCGTAGGTTTACTTATCCAACAAAGTCATTTGTGACAGAATGCACGCACATCCGTGCAAGATGTTTTTCCTTGCATTTTTAATTTAATTGTATTGCTTAAAATGTTATTAGCTACTATAAACTTACTATCTGCTGTTATGTTTACAGCTCATTAGAGTGGTGGATCACTTATACACCAGTTTACTGCAGTGGTTGTTCCTGAAGACTGAATGTTTTGTGTTGTCATTTTTATCCATGCCAGAGGTGATGCTTCATTATTAAAATAATTGCTTAATTCTTGTTTCATTAAAATAGATTATTCTTCTTATGAGGCAAGCAATCTGAAACCTTTATTCTCAGTTATGTTATGCATTTGGGCTTTTTAACGTGACCTTTTTTTGCACTTTGTGCAACTTGGGCTGCTGTAGTTGCATGTAATTGTAATTTCAGCATTGTGTTCAATACATTGTCTTTGTTGTTCCCCATGTTTTCCTCTACAAACGGTAATAGCCAGGAATTGTAGAAAATTCTCATGTGTTTCATTTTTGTTGTAAAGGGAAATCTGGTCTTAAATTCTAAAAATGTTATGGGAAACTATATTGAGGAAGTGTCCTTGTTTCATGGTAGATCGTATTTAACTAAGAAGTTGCAAACAGGTAAGGAAATTCATGCAGCTGTAGAAATCCTCATCAATAGTATCTCACAACTCATCTTAATGAAGAAAACCTATAGAGTTGTTGGCAAACAGCTAAGAGACAATATGAGCCATTTGTAAACAGGAGCAGTGATGTGTCTGCATCAGATTTTGGTATTTGTAACCCCTGTGGTTGTAGAATTGAAATTTTTGTTGCAGTTGTGCACTGTATCTGCAATGTTGTTGTCAGCGACGTAACTCATGCTCACCTCTTTTTGAATTCCAACTGGTACTACTGCCACGGTGTAGGTGTAAGTCCAGTGTAAGGTTAGTTTCTAGGGCTGATCTCTGGATCTCAGTGGAAAGTCTTTTTATAGACCACTCCTGAATCACTGTGACTCTTCTGGGAATGACCCATTCTAGTTTCCATGGTCAAGAACTGCTGATGTAAGCATCAATGCTGTATTATTTGAGAGCCACACTGAAACACAACTTTTATTTTGTGTCATTCTTACCATATTTGAAAGATTGCCATTTTGTGTGTACAGTAACAGTTTTTTATGACATGTTAGGGCACAAATCAGTGTCTGAGCTTATAAAGCAATTTGATGCTATATGCTTTTATAGGTGTAATATAATGTCAGAGACTTTGAATCATAAAACACTATGAAACTAAGTAAAGAACATAATAACCTATATCAGGTTTTAGATGAGAAAGATGAGTTGCATAATTACGAAGTTTTTAGTCTTGACACTTTTTGCTGCAAGATACTGTTCACATGTTTCTCTTCTACAAGTTTTCTTTTCAAAAACAGTTTATTAAAGCTGAGGTTTCAATTAGAAACAATAAAAAAAACCTTCTTAGAAATCTAGAGGAAATATTTTCCATAAATGTTCTATTAGAAAAAGGCATTTCTAGGCAAAATTCATGGAGGAGACATCACCATTCATAAGCTGGACAAGTTGAGGCATGGCTTCAAGCCGGCCCATGACCGCTACACTGCTTACATGGCAGCGTGTTGCTTGGCATGAACATACCTCTGCCTGCATGTGCTCTCAAAGAAAATGCTCCAGGACGGATTGAGCAAAACTGTGGTCAAGGGGTTGTTCCTGTGGTCTTAACTTTAAAATTTAATGGGGAAAATGGAACGTTCCAGAGCCTAGTTCTTGTTGTTGGTCCAAATAATGTTTTTCAAGTCTAATAATCCAAGCGATAGAATTAATACAGACAAGTGCATGTGCAGTTGTTACAGAAAATTTTTCTGTTGTCTTCCCCTTTTCTCCTGTAACAACTACATACAGTAGGCAGTATGGACAAGATCGTGCTGTTCTGTATGAAGTGGAAAAGAACTTAGCAAGTTTTTACCTTTCCTCAGCATTAGTAGATGAGTTATGGCCTTTTCTCTTTGACGTGTATCTATCTTCAGCCAGAGAGAAGATTAGTTAGTTTCTCTGAACTTATATTTAACTAGTATGAAATAGTATGTAATGGCTTCTACAGCCCAATCATTCAGTAGCTTGCTGGTTTGGTTGTCAGAGTATTCATCTGGGACATGGGAGACTAAAATGTGAAGGCTCAAGAGGTCAGTTGAAGTGCCTGAAGGAGTGCACAGACCGATGACCACCATGGTCGGTCAGGGGCCAGTTCATTTGAGGTAGTTGTGTTATCCTGTTTAATAGTTAACCCAATAATTAATCAAGTGTTCATCTAAATATAGCTCTGTAACTTTTGCATGGAAATGAGAGATTGTTAAGTGAACCACTTTGACTAATATGATGCATAATGGAAATTTCGGAAAACTTTAGCAGGCTATGCGAAATATTTTATGCTTTACTACTGGCTTTTGTTATATATATATATTCTGGATGTTAGAAATTTATTAGCATCCCCTCTCTGAAAATAGGATTCCTTTGAAGTTCTCAATTTAGTGTAATTTCTTAGCTATTTTTGAAAATCTTAGCTGTAAGTATGTGTATCTTTAGGTAACGGTCAGAAGTAGAAGGCAGGCAGAACTGCCACAGCCAGTCCAGAATTTTAAATTATTGAAAAGTAATCCTAGCCAAAATTATTCCTGTTGAAACACAATGGCATGTTGTGCTGTTTTCTTAACCTGTTAAGATTTCATTTTTCCCACTGGCAGAGTGTGCAGTGGTGATTTTGCATCAGCTTTTTGTGCACGCATGTGGACAGATGTTCCTACTTCACAAACTTTGCTGTCTGTTAGCACAAATGGTTTTCTTATGGAAACATATTTTTAGATGAGAAGACATTGAATTGTTATGCTATCTTAGATGCAATTACTCAAATAAGTAATTAGACAAAAGAGCTACAGTACTATTATTTGCCAATTAGAGTGACTCAGTAGACATTGCAATTTTCTAGGAAGAGTGACTGTAGTAAGCCATAGGTTGTGTGATTCAAATTCTTGATTTTTGGCAAATATTTGGAATTAACAAGTGTTTATTATTATGTTAGAACCAGTTTGGTAATTAATTAATTATGTAAGTAAAAACAACAACAAAAGCCAGCCTAGAAGTGAGTGGAACATGCCAAATCCTTATAACTGATTTATCACTGGACGTTTGTGGATCCCACTGCTTCTAAAGGTATGGGAACAATGAGGTAAAACCAAAATATTGCTGGGACAAAAATACTCGGATAAATCCTGGGGGAAGGATTCCTGGGGAAGAGAAGGCTGCGGGGTGACCTCATTGCAGCCTTTCAATACCTGAAGGGAATCTACACCCAGGAGGGGAGTAAACTCTTTGAAAGGGCCGACAATAGCAGGACTAGGGGAAATGGATACAAGTTGAAGGAGGGAAGATTTAGGTTGGATGTTAGGGGGAAGTTCTTTACTAGGAGAGTGGTTAGGCCCTGGAACAGGCTGCCCAGGGAGGCTGTGGATGCCCCGTCCTTGGAGGTGTTCAAGGCCAGGTTGGACGGGGCCCTGGGCAACCTGATCTAGTAAATGTGTATGTTTGGTGGCCCTGCCAGGCAGGGGGGTTGGAACTACATGATCCTTGAGGTCCCTTCCAACCCGGGTCATTCTATGATTCTATGACTGTCATATTGTCTAAAGAGAGCTTGTTTATTCTCAGCTGAAGTAAACAGCCGTGAATATGCCATGACTCTTGGTTTCTCTCCGTTCATCAATTAATGTAGTCTGGTTGCTGCTCTGGATTTCTAGTTAATGTCGACATTAAATGCGTCCAACTAAGATAAACTCTATAAACATCAGGAAGTAGTAAACTGATTAATTTTTTCCTTGTCTTTGGGTTTTTATGTTGTTGTTGTTGTTGTTCCCAGGCCATATTTTTAGGAAACTCCTGGACTTTTTTGAGTAGAAAGTTCCACAAGTATTACTGTTTTGTTAATTTCTGTTACAGGCAACTTGAGAAGTTTTTTTCACGAGAGAGTAAGGAAGACTCGTTCCATTATAACCATCAAGATGTATTTCTCTGGCATGTAGTGGCCTCTCATCTCCTTAAATGCTTCTGCTTAATGATCATAAGCAAACTTTTACAAATCTCTGAGGCAGAATAAATAGGATTTTTAGTCAAGTATGCCGGAAGCATTTTTCCATTAAACGTGTCTAGGTTCATTTGAAAGGGAGGATTGTGGTACTGTGCTATGACTCTTTAGTATTTTTTTCATGTTGAAATACTATTTCTCTGTACTTTTTCCTTATTTTTTTCCCACGAGGTTGGTTTGTTAGGTCTTCTTTGAGTACATAGAAAGCGAATGGTGACGTTGATCAAATTTATAGAGTTAGGGCATCAGCAAGGCTTCTGTTATATATGTTACCTACTGGAAGTTCTTTTAGGAAGTCTCTATTTCATAGATATGAAAAGATAAAAAAACCTTGCAAGATAAAGATTCCTGTTAAAAGAAAATATTGTGAATTTTTTTGTTGTTGCTGTTGTGTTCATATTTATTCAACTTTTTGAGAGCACACCGAGCAAAATAGTCTGGAATGTTGGATACATGAGGCAAAAATGTAAAAACTCCATTCAAACATTAACTTATTGTAGCTGTGTGCATGACACAGTGCTGAAAAAGGGAAACCGAAGGGAAAAAAGGGACTGGGAATGCAGCACTAGGCTGGGTTGATCTTGGTACTGATTTCACACTTCAAGTAGTAAAACAGCAGTGTTGGTCAGAAATGTGAGTTGAATAATTGTTTCATTGTGGCAGGGGATGAGCCAATTTCTGGAAAGAATAGCAAAATCTCTCGTCTTTTGAAGAAGAAATGTTTGTTTAGTTGGAATGAATATTTGAGTACAAACAAGGAACCACATAATGCATGTTGAAAATGAACTTTCTTAAAAGGCCACCTTTAAAATTCCATCAAATTAAGCATCAATGTAAAGAGAGCGATGCTTTCACTTTGAATGTTTCTTTATATACCTTATGGAACTGTTGTATATGCCATGCTCCATATCTCTGTCATCAGTCTGTCTTAATTTCATTAAGAATGAAATTCATTCTTAATCCTTGGAGTCTATCTTACAGAACAGAAACCCCCCAAGGTACTGCATGAATCATTTGAGAATGGATACGCTGGTCAGGTTTATTATTTCTTGCCATTGTCCTGAAGCATTTTGGAGAAGCAGGTATTGGGCTAGCAGAAAAAGAGTGGATTAGGAAAATGATTGTGTGATGGGTCTCCATCAAAGTCTGAAGCAGGTGTACCTAGTAGCAAGGCTTTAACCGATATATGTAGATATTTAAATGTGGTTTTGCCTTTATGAAGTAAAGAATCCTTGAGATGTCTTTGCTTTTAGAAGCTGTAATAACCCTCCAAATGTGATTTGTACTTTAAAAGCTTGTTTACAGAAGACAGACCACTGTTAATGACATTTGCATGGAAATTTCCCAAATGAATATTTATAAATATGAAATATGAATACAGTACAGTGTATGTACTGGCACAGACATTTCTATATACAGATGTAGGAATTTTGTTGAACTCAGCATAACTGACAGATCTCTTGGGGATACACCAAACAGCTTGTTCCACATACAGATGTCCCTTTGGCATCTTATTATAAAGACTTGAAAACATACTGTTTTACTGGCAATAAAGCAGCAATAATGTCTTAATAGAATCTGAAAGAATAACTAAGCACTTCAAATGCCTGAAATAAAGGGATAATTGAAGTTGCTTTGGGTTTAAGACTCAGTAATTTCTTATTTTATAATAACTCAGGTGATTGTTTATATCTAATGGAAAGCAATAAAATAAGAGCACGTTATTGATTGAGAACTGAAATGTTTGCTTGTATCTATAGTGTGTCTCATTGATACACATCATTGTAATGGAAGAAACAAATTATTTAAATTATATCCCATTATGCTTGGTACAAGCCAGTAACTCACTTGAATGGAGACTTTTCTTAAACTTTGTGAAAATTTTGGTGAGTATGTTGCAGAATAACCCCTGAGGTAATTTGCACTCATGGTTTTCTTGTTAAATTGTTATAATTGAAATTGTCAGGATTATTTATCTCAAATACTTAAAGCTCTAGAGTTAGATTTCTATTATAATATTAAAAAATAAAAGATTGATTTTTATAGTTCATAGTCTTTATGGTTGTCTCTTAAGCTTTTCTCTGTAGATACAGGCCCTTCAAGTATACCAAGGAAGGCAAACAGTCTCCACCCTAATCCAGGAACTGACAGATGGTGTTTAGAAAAAAGCAGTGAATGTGATATGAATAAGAAGCTTGATTTTCAACAATAAGAACCAATTTTATGCTTTTAGATGTTTTGGTAATGTAATGGTTAGAGTGGAAGCTCTGAAGGTATCTGGTCATGGTTTGCTGGTCAAAGTGCAGGTAGCATCTTCTCCATCATAGCTATGGAAGTCTGCATTTGAAATTTTTATTGTAGGCATTTAATCGTATCCTGCTGCAGTATAGAGAAACGTGGGATGTGTTCCTGATGGAGTTCATATGTCAGGATCTCCTTTGTTAGCATTGCTTTTGGAGGCTGTGCTGCCAGCTGCAGCCAACACTAGCAGAGATGCTCTATCAGCCTGACTTCTATAAAAGATCTTGCTTTCCAGTTTAGGAAAAAAAAAAAAAAAAAAAGGCAAATTATTCCCCAAAACCTGAACAACTGAAGTGGTGACATGTGCCCTGTTCTGCAGGGAGTGTCAGTTAGGTCACGAATCACAGTTCTTTAATGTGCCTGTTACAGCGTTGAAGAGATAATTGCTACCTTTTTGCTCAGTTTCTGTTTCTGATGCAGAGTAGCATATGCATGAGAAACTTGGAAAAGAGGAATTATCAACCCTTTGTCTGTATAAACAATGATTTCAAGCTTTTTACAGATTTTAGGTTTCTTTGTTAACTTTCACAATGTAAATAAAAGTCTGAGATCTGAGACTATTTCATGTCTTGACCAATACAAATCACCTGGACTTTTGCACCGAGAGAACAATGAAGTAGGTGAAGAATCTTGCAGAAAGATGTTAGTATGCCTTGAGCATTAGCTCTCCATAAAGTTTAGTAACCAGTGGGTTTTTCAAGGGTGAGCTTAATTTTCAAATGTCTGGAATTACAGCAAATAGAATCCTTCATTTCACTGCTCCTTATAGGAGGCAAAAATTAGTAATCAGATTCCTTTTTTTAAATGAAATTTAAATTTTGAGACTAGTATATGAAGGAGGTTGATGGAAAGAAACTGTGCTGAGACAGCGGGACAGTGGTCGATTACTGGGGATTCTTTCAAGGCATTTTGTCTGAGCAGGGCTCTGGCAACATACACTGACATAATAGCAATGCCAGCTTTCTACAGATAACACAGAGTTTAATCAAGCTAAGCTGTTATGACTCAGGAAGAATTTGAGAAGCTACAATACAAAACCAGTAGAAACACAGTTCAGTGTTTTACTTGGGAAATGATTCTTCACTGGAAAACTATTTCCTGTGATTGCCATGATGTTTTCTGCCATGACAAGTGTGGAATCATTTGTCAGATGTTTGAAAAATAATAATATGAAATCTTCTTTTGGAGTTAAATTGTATAGGGAAGATAATTGAGAAACAATACTTTTCTAGACATTTTTCTTCCTTCATTTGAATGAAGAAATATTTAGTTTTAAGATCAGCATTTCTTGGCAAACTTCTCTTCCACTCTTTGAACCTGTTTTCTAGAAACCATAATCCTTTAAAGTTGGTCTGTTTGTTACTCTATCCTTGATGAATCATGCTGTGATACATCATTTTGGGTTATTTCATAGCCCATAATACAAGATTTTGAGTAGCTGGTGGAAAACAGTAGAATTGTTTTACTGAAGATAACAGACAGCAGCTGATAACACAGTTATCCTAGTAGGATTTACTGAAGGAGAAAGATGTTGTAAATAAGAATCGATATTTCAAGAAATAAACTATAACATTTAATAGTCTACAAACAAAGCAGTAGTTAGGGGATCTTAACGGGATATTTCTGCTATAAAATTAAAATGAAGTTATATTTTAAGTTACAAACTGAGTTGGAGCTAGAACCCTTAAATGTTCTAATTTTCTGCAGCAGGAA
>NW_010135770.1:52138-142261 GCF_000699245.1 Pterocles gutturalis
GCTTTTTCTTATTTCATGGAAGTCCTTTCACTCCTCTGGTTTTCAGGAGGTGCCAGGACATTGTGGATTAGAGCCAGAAAGGTACATCTCAGTGTGAGTCTGGAAAATGACCAATACTGGATTTGTGTGTTGGAATCCACTCTGCATGGAAAGTTAATCTGAAGAGGAAGCTTGTTCAGTAGACACTGCAGACCGGTTCCAATATGTAGATTTATTGTTCAGTAGACACTGCAAACCAGTTCCAAATTTGTAGATTTAACAGTGACTTCTGAACAGAAAAAGTAAATTGCTGTGTAAGGACCACAGGAATGCAGCTATACAGCTGTAAATACATCTCTATATATTTATGCTATACAAACAATGTCACTAAAATGAAATAACAGTATGTGATGGTATGAGATTAAAAAAAAAATAAAAATCAAGGCCATTTACTATGTACTGCAACTACAGTAGCTGGCTGGCTCCAGGTGATGAATGTTATTTTTGTGTCACTCACCCTGCCGAGCTCTGCAGGTTTTTTACTGAATGGACGAAAACTGCGGTGAACCAGATTACAATCAACAAACTCTGTGTGACTTGTCCCTGATATAATAGTGATGAGAATCAGTTTCTTGTGTGCTTTTTCTGGTGTCTGTGAGTAAATAAGACTAAACCGCGCTAGAGTCAGCTGAATGGTTACTCTTATTTCTCCATATCCAGGGCTGGCACTGTGAATTAATGTAAATCATTCCTCCAGTGTATTGTTACATTTGAGGTGTTATAGTCACACCCTCCCCATCCCCCTGAAATGTTAATTTTCTATCTAAAATACATACCTGTCAGTTCTCATAGGCAGGCTGAAGCATGCTTGCCAATGATTTCATGCAACGCAGGAAACATTGCAGCATTAGTTTAATATTAACAGAAAAGTTCTTGGTTTTGAGGACCTCCTTAAGTAAGGTGATAAGCTTTCAAGGTTTGGTAACAAAGAAGTAAACTGTAGGTTATTAACTTTTATCTGATAGTATTTTAATACAATATTTTCTACTTAGCAATTTTGATGCATGAGACAATTACCCACTATAAATTTAACACTTTAAAAATTTTTCACAACAGTGAGCAGCAGCAGAGAATTAGTTTCAAAGAAAAGATCTAATTTTTTTTTAAACAAAACTATTAATAAAGTTGTGATATCTGTCTGTCCTCCTGAAATTATTGTGTAGGGGATATTCATGAGAGTTTTTGGTGAAGAAGCCATCTACCAATATTTTTTTTTTTTCATATAGTATTTGTCCTCATTCTACATTTGGGGAGTGCAGTTTTCTTTTTTCTGTGTTTCTGATGCATAACATAAGGGACTTAAAATCTGTAGTTTTAACTTCATAGAGATGGTGATGTCAAGATATTACCTTAGAGTACCTTAGAAATGAGTGGTAGCTATTAGGATAGCTTTCCAATAACCCGCAACACTTTCTAGCATGGTATTGATCCTGACAGACAGATGAAAGGACATGCATGCAAGTAATAAAAAGGTAAAATGTCTTTTCTGACTCATAACCATGGGCTGATCTATCGTCTTCGTACCACTGAGCCCAATGCATCTCCATACCTGTGCAGGATGTGTTGGTGTTGGATGGATGTCCTGGCCAAAGAGGTTAATGCGGAGTTGGTTGTAGCCTAGAGTTGGAAGTTGCACAGTGATTAGTCAAATTAAGTCAAATGCTTAGTTTTGTCTAGACTGATAACTAAATTGGTGTGTTTTCATCCTGACGTCAGTCATCATTTGTATCATTTCACTAAACTGAGCCAACAGGAATTGTCAAAGTAGAATGGGATTTATCTGAATGCCATAAAAAGAGCATTTGCTGTGTTGTTTATCAACAACTCAGTGTCAATATTCAGAACAAAAAAAAAGTCATGATGTTGGGATTCAAGCTCCCCGAGGTTATGTATGCACAGAAAATTAGGGCGTAATTCTGCTCTTAATTTCAACAGAACTTTCTGGTATAGTTCTTGCATTGATAGCACCGTCTTTCAAGGAATATTGAGCCATGCGGTGACATCCTGTTGCCTTGTTCAGTACAGGGAATCAAAGGTTGGACAGGAGTCCAGAAACGTGTCTTGCACAGCATGTTAAATTTAACCATTTTGTCAAAGCAAAGGAAGAAAAGAGCACTCTCAAGGGGAAAGCTCTGGTTGATGTTTGGTCTGTTTATCAGCTGCTGCTGTGAAGGATGTCACAGGTTCGAGATGTACAAACGACATCTATCCTGTGTATTAGTATAGTCTCAAAACCACTTTTAAACCCAAATTTTTTGGCTGGTGAACTATCAGTGTTTGCTTGCTGCCTGGATATAGGACACGTGTCTATATGCAACGTGAATATGTAGCATGGGCTGAATGAGTGCACTCAGAGTGTAGGTCACATAATACTGTTCAGAAACAGCCATTGTAAAAAAGATTTCATTAGAAGTAATAAAGTTATCATCTTTCAATGGTTGCTGCATCCGGTATTGTTGTCCTAGTTGAATAAATATAGTCTTGACATCCTTCGTCCTGCTGTCAAGTCATGGCATTTCTGTTCTGGATAGTCTGGGATGACTGGCCAGAGTAAAATTAACCTTTCGTAAATATGCTGTCTTAAGGCAGAAACAACGTTTTGGTGTTAACTTCAGTTACTGGCTGTGGTCTTTGTTATTGAAGTTGATCCTATTAGTGTTTTGTTGAGTTCAGTTTCAGCACACCAGAGCAGTGAATAAAAGCAGATTGAGAAGTACGGTGAATTTTTCCTATCATGCAGGATTTTTTGAGATTGGGTTGGCAGGCGATGTTTTGACACCATAAAACCCAGAAAAAAAAGAGTTAAAAGGCTATAAAATTAATTCCTGGACAAAGTGTATTTTTGGTAACTGCCCAAATATACACTTTTTGGAGGGTATGGACGTGAATGACTCCGTCAGCAGTTCCTGCTGGACACCGACTGCAGAAGCTGTTGATGATATACCTTTTTGAACATTTACCCCTTGTTGAAGAAGTTTTTCAGATGAGATATAAAGATGTTCATAACAGTTCTCTTTCTGAATCGAGGCACGTTGCTTCCTAAATGGGATCATGCTTAGCTCCTTAATATTTACACCTGTCTTACTAATTCTGAAAATAGAATTTAAGTTCTTCAAGTGGAAATGTATATGTTAAGGTTTAGAGAACAGGGTTTTTTTTTCTGACACTAGTGAACAATTAAAAAGTTTTCAAAGCAATAAATGCATTGTTTTCTTTATATTGAGAAAGTAGAAAGGAGATGAGCAATTTCATTAGAATTTCTAAGCATTAATTCATTTGGATGAACATGGCATGACTTCATTTGAATATCTGAATGTTAATTGCATTGACATTGTTATTAAAGCAATTAACTTAGCTATTTTTGACTATGGCTGATCAACTGCAATAAAATAGTGTGGCATGAAACTTTATAGAGCTATATTCACAGAATGATGGTCAGATTGCTCTCTATTAAAAAAAGGCAACAGGGATTTATTTATGAATATTAATTTTAATTAGTACATATTTGTTGAAGTAATTTGGCAATCATCCTTAATAATATGTGATCTTGCCTATAAACTGTCTGTATATATACACACCACTGTACGTTGGCAGAAGGTTTTATTAGAGAAATAAATTAATGTTTTAAGTATTAGTTTTGAAGAATAATTTACTATTTACCCATTAGGGAGAGTTGTTGGTCTATCTTAACACACTGAAAAATCTAATTGTCTCTTAAAAAAATATTAATTATTCCTCCTAGCCAAAACCAACTACATCATTAACCCCAAAGGAATGGTAATAAACAAAAATAGTTTAAAAGCTTTATTAAGTGCAATTAATTGGTTGTAGCAGACTAATTTTGTCATGCTTTGGTAGGCAGTGTATTGTAAGTAATTTTGATGATCTCCAATTGAGTTGGGCAAACAAGTCTGCACACTAAAGCAAAAATTGAATTGTCTTGATAATTACAAAAACTGTTGGCCTGTTTGGTATTTGTGATAAATGGGTTAATTAGCTACTTTTCTTATTACATCTAGACTTTCAGTGCAGTAGAACAGTGGTAATTTATTTTGCGGTGCAAACTAGTATGGTCAAAATTCTATTGTTCTGATTTGTTCAGGATAAAAATCTTTAGAGCTACTTGATTTAATATTAGATAAGTATGTCTGTGGATGTAGTTTTCATTATTTGCAGTTGGTTTGCCTAATTTATGGAACTTGTTTTTATGCTAGTCATTTTTCAGTCTTTTGCCTAACCCTAAAGCAAGCTTTTGTCTCATTTCAAAGGGCCTGTCAAAATCATCCTTACGAATAATTGGATACTGATACCGTAGTGTATTTTAGTAGCATATTCATCATGAGAAAGAATTTCTAGGAACTGATGTATTACCTTGGTGGGTGAAAAGGTTTAGCTGAGCAGTATTTATAAGAAATTATCTAAAATGATCGTGTCGTGGTTTAGCCCCAGCTGGAAGCTGGGCCCCAGCCAGCCGCTCACTCAGAACTCCCAGTGCAATCACGGGGAGGGTATTGGAAGGGTAAAAGTGAGAAACTTGTGGGTTGAGATAAAGACAGTTCAATAGGTAAGCAAAAGCCCCAAGCAAAACAAAACCAGGAATTTGTTCACCACTTCCTGTTGCAGGCAGGTGTTCATCAGGGCTCCATTGCGTGTAGCGGTTGCTTGGGAAGACAAACACCATCACTCCGAATGTCCTCCCGTTCTTTCTGCATCCCCCAGCTGTATGTACTGAGCATGATGCTGTATGGTGTGGAATATCCCTTTGGTCAGTTGGGGTCAGCTGTCCCAGCTGTGTCCCCTCACAACTCTGGGTGAGACCTGCTCAGCAGGGACTGAACCATCCCTGTGTGATCAGCACTGCTTCCAGCACAAATCCAAAACACAGCCCCATACTAGCTATTATGAAGAAGATTAACTCTGTCCCAGCCAAACCAGCACAGATTTTCAGGTAAACTCCTGTTTTATTTTTGTTGTTGAGCTTGAGCTAATTTACAGAGCTTTGAAGCAGTAATACAAAAGCAAATCAACAAAAGTCGAGCTCAGAGGAAGGTACCGTGTGGAAATTTTGGTGGTGGTTGTTTTGGTTTGTGGGTTATTTGGTTGTTTTGGTTTTGGCAGGCATCCCTAGAAATTGATTTAACTTTTTTTCCCCAAAAAGTTACTGTGTTCTCCAACTGAGCATATGCTGCTGCACCACCAAAACCGCTTCCTGTAGTCCTGCTTAAGAGAAAATCTTTAGCTCGAGTCATAAGAAAAAAGGTGTCAGACTGCGAAGTATTTACAAGAGATTTGCTTCTTCCTTTTCCAGTGATAACTGGACTATACTCTGAAGCATTTAGGAGCGTATGTTGTATATTCACTGAAAAATCGAGGAAAATGATTTTTTTTTTTTATTTTAAAGTCTAATATTTTTACTTGATGAAAATCTCTAAGGCTTAGCTGAAGTGACAGGTTACACTAGTTTTGCTGTAATTAAATTACTTTTTTTTAATGTTTTCCTTGTCAGTTTTGTTTGCTATCTTCCTATTCGTATTTCATGCTGTCTTGTACCTCACTGATTGGTATGTTCCATTCCATTGTCTATCTCCTTCTTCAGCAAAATCATCTTCATCATTGTTTTTACCTTATGACTCTAAAATGCTTTGGTGTGTAGCAATTGGCTTGCTTTCTGTTTTTGTTTCCACGATAGGAAAATTTGAAATTAAACACTTTTCCTTTTGGGTATGTTTTAGAATTAATAGATAAGGTTGTTGTTATAGAACTCCTTTTCCTTATTTGTGTGTTTGATTTGGTTCGTGGTCATTTGTACCCACCGACAAAGTATTTTGAGCAGCCTTGCTATGTGGCTCTTCCTCTGACTCGTAAGTAATTTGAGATATAAAAATGATCCGTTCAAATTATAGTTCATTAGAAGTCTAATAATTAGTCATTCTGATGATATGTCATCTTTTATTTATGAAAATATTATTTTTGTCAGTAATTTTATTTAATATTTGTTTAAATGTATTGGGCCATTATGAATGTCATATAAATTAGAACTTGTTAGCTTGGTATCATCATAATCGTTGTTCAGTAATGAATGGTGATCTTGGGTGTAGCAAAATGTTTTGAACAATGAGATAATTTGTGTCTTTCCTGCAATATAATCTTCATATAAACCCAACAAGTCTTGCATATTTCTTTTATTTTGAAACTTCTAAGTCCTTACTCTAAGATGTTGCTTTTAATGGTTTGATCTGGGGGGGTTTTGTTGTGTTTTTTTGTTTTTTTTTTTTTATTTTGACAGTAGGTGATGATAATATGGCAATCTTAACAAAACAGAGAATGGAAAGCAAAAAGAAACATCAGTAGTGTTTGTTTATTTTAGAGGAAATTGTAGTCATTATTTCTTCCCCGGGTTCTTTTTGTCAGTATGTGAGGTTATGTTTTCATGCGTTTGTTTTGATTCATCACAGTTCTGCTGAAAGCCAGTCAGCAGCTGAAATGGTGCTGCACAGCAGAAAGCGGATCATCATTCTGTAACAATTTCTGCTGTTACATATAACCTGCTGCATGTGTATTGGGCTGAGACAGTCCTCCGGTATGAGCACGTACTTTGATCATGGCAAAACTTCTCAAGCAAGTCAGAAGTTAGATCTCTCCCACAGAACAGAGGGGATGGCACAGCACCTGTGTGCCACCGGTTTGAGAAGTAGCCTGATTAGAGCTTGTTCTTCTTGGTATACACCGTACCCTGAGGAACAGCCTTCTTTCTTTTCAATTGATCTGTTTCTTGCATGCATGTAAATAAGATGTTCAGTGATTTAATGTAACTGATTTTTCTTTCATTGGGAAGCAGGCTTCTGAAACCAAGGAGAAATGGCACCTCAGTTATTTCCCCTCTCTGTGTACAGTCACATATTCATTCTTAAAAAAAAAGTTGTATTATTTTTGCAACGTTTATAGGCATTAGTATAATGTTTGCTATAAAGCTCTGAGTGAAAGCATTTAATTTTAGCAAAAGGCCTTACTTGCTTCACTTTGGTATATGTGACAACATATTACGTTTGAATCAAGTTTGCATTCATGTTTCTATAAACAAATAATGTGCTTTCTTCTGGCAGGAACAGGGTAACATCCTTTCCCTTTTTGAATATAAAAATTGAAGTGGATTTATTGGCTAATTTGGTCTATTATTGAATACATACTCTTTTAAAAAGTTCTGTATTCATCAGGAAGTAATTTGTATTATGAATGTGCTGCATAAGGAGAAAATATTGAAAGATATTCTCCAGTGTGGAACAGAGAATAGTAATAAATGCAACTCTAGATAAAGAAATTTATTTAGTAGTATACATGAACCTAATTTTGTATTCTAAGAAATGAGCAGGATTTGGGTATAATTTTTTCCTAGTGCTTCCTGTCACCAATATTCTTTTCCAAAAATTTATAAAAACATCACTGAACTGTTTTAGAAGTTCCTGGTGTGCACTTAATTAAATGTATCCTATATTTAGTCACTCTTTCAGATGTGGGTCACGTGGGCATATGTTAATGAGGACTTAAATACTTTAATTTGTATGTACCTGAAATCTCTCTTTAGTGCACAGTAAAATCAAAATTCTGATCTTGATCACATTTTACAGTTGTGTCTAAAAACAGCAGTCTTGGCTGTTACATAGTAATGATATTTGTTTCTTTTCTGGGAACTTTTAATTTTTTTTTTCAATTTTTTACATTTAGAAGGAATTTATTAACATCTAAACAACAGAATTAAAGCCCTGGATTATTACTTAAAATTTCAGCAACAGAATTCTGGAACACAAAGCTCAAATACATAATGCTGATTGCATATAAGCTAAAAACATAGGGTATCTGTGGTGGGCTAGATGAAAGGTCTGTGGATTAGTATCTTTTCTCCAGCAGTGTCCCACAGGAGATGCCTCTGGAAGCATGTAAGAACAGTGTAAGCACGTTTCATACTGCTGCCAGGTGCTCTTCCAAATGCCAGGCAGGTGTGACTCAGGGACTTCATGAACAGGATGTGGTTTCTATTCACTTAGCAACTTGATGCCAAGGCTGACAATACCAGTTATCGATAAATAAATTGGATCTTCTCATATACAGGCTGCAGAGAGAGGCTGGTTAAATCTGCATCCTTGGAGATGCTCAGAGATCTGACCAGCCTGAACTAACTCTGGAGCATGGCTAACTTCGTGTGATATGTTAGTTAACATGATGTTTGCAAACCATTGCTCCCTCCATTGTATCTTTTTTCCCCATCACCTTGTTGTCTGTCTCAGTTACAAGTTCTCTTTAGCAAGTACTGAAATTAGAGTCACTCCACAACTGAGCCTTTGAGGTCTCAGGGCACTGTGGAGCTCAAACACCAGTTAGAAAACCAGTAGCCGTTAGACAAAACCGGTAGCTGTTAGGCAAGCTTATTTTTCCTGTAAATAATCTTACAAAAGTTAATATCAAGTTATGTGTCCTAGTGCAAATAGATCATTTGAGCCTGATGGGCATTGCTGAGCTGCGGGATTTTCTGTGGCGTGGTTATCTGCGAATAATGCGAGATACCTGATTTTGCCCAGTGCATGGAAACATACATTGGTAAGAGTTATGTATGATAACAGCGTATGTATATGTAAAAATAGGGTGTAGAAAAGCAACATTTCTTGGAACATAATTATTAGTATTCACAAAAATGTAAAAAAGGTAAAAACCCCACAAAACCTGGACTTTTTTAGTGCAGCGTTTAGTTGAGTATAGCAGCTAGGCAGGCAGTGGTGTGCTGAGGTTTTATTTCAGGAGGAACACAATGACGGTCATCTGGGCTGTTTCCTGTCTTTGGACTTCCTAAAAAGAGATTTTTGGGGAGCAGGTATGGTTCAGATATTCTTGAACAACTGTTAATTCTTGATCCCTCATATAGTGAAATGTACTCTTCAGTGAGGTTAACCTGATGGAAGATGTTTTGGTTGATCTCACAACTCCCCACCGTGGAAAGCCACAGGTATGACTGTCCCTGTCTGCCTTTCCCTCTTTCTCTGCGTGTGCTGCTGGCTGTGCATTTCTGTCTCACCTTTCCACGGTCTCTGGTGTTTATCAAACCCTTCACAAAACTGAATCGGAAGCAACATAACCTCTCCGCCCGCCCCCCCATGTTAGTTTTTGTGGACAGATCAGCTCACAAGGGAAGAGCTGCAGTTCTGTTAATAAAGAGCAAAACATTTAATTCCAGTGCAAGCTGTTCTGATTCTCATACTATTTCATTGAGCTATACCCTACATAGTCAAGTGAGATTAAGTCTCTGTTTCTGTTCTTCACTTGTGAGCGACCTGTTGAGCTGCCTCTCTCCCACTTGTGATCCAGTCTCCTCGGAACAGGGACTGGTTCTCAGGGGATGTTAAGTCTGGCATAACAGGGCCTGGAAGCATTCATCTGGTGTAAATGACTGATTTCAGCAGTGAGTGTAGAAAGTTCAGCCTTATACTTGCAGTCAACAACAAAATAAAATCAACAGTGTGTGCCTTTTTTTTTTTTTTTTGGAGAATTGTATTTTGAGATAATTAAATACATAACCCCTTCCCCCCTCCCTCAGAAACCCGTGTATTCATTAAGTTTAATAGCATTTTTGAAATTGATAGTATTTCCAGACACTCCGATTCTCCACGAAATCTAATTACTTCTTTCTCCATTACAACTTCGGAAGGATTATTCAAATATTTTATAGTCCTAACTGCACAGAGCGCTTTAATCCTATTGTTTGTAGATTGTCATTCACCTGCCTTCCTGCTGCTTGCAGCATCCCATCAGACAGCACAGGCACATCCCAGTAATCTCAAAATCCAGGAAAGTGCTATCTGGCAATCAATGTCTGCCTGCCCCCTCTATTTACTTTCCCCTCCGTGCATATTTTAAAATAAAAGAACTAGACTCGCAATCTTCTCTCTAGCACAGTACAAACTATGACTTAAAGAAACGTATATAATTGGTATCTGTCCCTCTTAGTCCTGAGCTTGTCGATGCCATCTCTCCCCTTGATCCTTTATCTGCCTTCTGACAGCTCCCAAGGATTCACCTGTTTGCTTTCAGACAGACATGCCACCCTGAAGAAAGTATTGACCCAGTAAAATAAGATTCCAATCTCTTAGCTAAAAGGGAAAAGGATACGAACGGCTATCTCCAAGTAACGAGTCTTAAATCACAGCTCCTGAATTTCTGTGCAATGTACTAAAGTGAAGGTGTCGTGAATTTGCAGGAGCAGTAGGTCTCCGTTTACTTCTTGCTCCTGGAGTGCTCAAAGAGAGGCAAGGTGAGATTCAGAGCGTTGGTGCTTGCAATTTGAAAACTGATTTTTACCCTGTCTGGTGCAGGCACTGTAGCCTGTTTGCGTGTAGTTGTTTGGTTATGGGGCAATACCAGTGATTTCTGCACAATCCTTTTGTCAAACTTACAAAGAATCATAAGACAACTTCTACTTCTCAAAATGCTCTTTCCCCCTGTGCAATTGTTGCTTTTTCATTTTTAATAGAAGTTTGGAATTGTGTGAGTACATATACATTTATGTTTATGCATTATGTATATGAATGACATCTGTTTTAGTGTAAGAAAACATTGCCACTGTTCATAAGAACATTAAACAAGTGAAAAGAGATTCATGGAGAGATGCATAATCTTTTCTCTGAAAGATTATTTTTTTCTTTACAGACCAAGTGCCATAGTCTGTTAATGATGCCAGTAGATCCTGTGCAGATGGCAGAACGTCTTCCTCTGCAGCCAAATTCACTCCTTTTGGTTGTTAAAATTCCTACCAAAGGACTTGTTTTATTGTCACCAGTGCTGCTGGACTGGTGCAGAAAATACTTTGACTGGGATTCATGTAAAGCGATAAGGAGGAAGAGTTTCTGGACAAATATTTGGCATTTTGCAAGCTTCTGTAAAGAAACAAGGAGGTGAGGTATGTAGTGGTCACATTGCTCCATTCCTCATTAACCGTTCTGTGCTTCAGCAATCAGAAGTGTGTGTTTGCTGTTCGGAGTCATCGTTTGCCGTCACCGTGGAACTAATTTTCAAGCCATAAGCACCTTTCTCTGTTTGAAAGGGGCATTTGCTCTGTAGCACCATGTGACTGCTTCTATTTATCACCTAGCTGGGATTAACTGAAGCCTTTTTTGCACCATCATATCTTGCAAGGTCATTATCATTTCAGCTCCTGGGGTTTTTACCTGTTCTGCTAAAGCAAATTAAGCAAATCAAATTAAGGAGATCAATCCTCATTTCCTAGCAACCTTTGAAATTTGTTGGGAGTAGGCTAAATGCCACTTCAGCCAGTCTCGTTTGCTTCTGGATTTCTTCACCCCACTGTTGCAAAAGCAAAATGATCTGGGAGTTAATAGGACTGCACTTTTCATAGTTCCGCTGCTCATCAGCTGCATTGCACAGCATGGCATGTCAAAAATTAAGTTATTTCTATCTGTGCTTCTGAAAAATAAGTGTTTTAAACCCCGTGTTTGGTTCCAACTTTTTTCACTGTCTGTGAACTCCAGCCTCTGCCATTGCTTGACTAATAAACCAGTCTGTTTTTCCAGTTCAACACATTTGTTTCACAAGTACATTACCGGGTGAGAAGCGTTCGCGAGTAGCTTTGCTGACAGGGGAAAAGGCTGCCAGAGCAGATTTTAGAGATGGGGAGCGTTTGCCACCTGTATTGTTTGGAGCCTGAAGAAGCTAACAGACTGGTTAGTGGACTCGTTAGGAGGCCTTCTGATTACCATCTGCCACGCACACCTTGCATGATGATTTACCAACAGGGATGAGGTCTCCAAATAGATTTACAGCTGGCATGTACTTTTTACAAGAATTCACAACAGTTGCTTGCAAGGAAGCACCAGAAATGCTTTTGGTTATAAGGCGTGAATCGGTCAAACAGGCAGAGTTAAGTGTGCGATAACAGCGTGAGTTATATGAACCCTGCACACCCCAACAAGAGTCTTGTTCATCCCAACAATGAACCCTTGTCTTGATTCAAAGGAACTTTCTTTTGTCGCAGTGTGTATGTATTTCTTTTGTCTTTTTTAGGGAATTCAGGTGAGTTGAACTCTTCTGCACTTTCCTCTGCACTTCTCAGGTTTTACCTGTTGTGCTGGACCAAATGAAGTATGTAAGTATTTTCTCCAAGCAGCAGAGGAAGGGTTGTGGTTATCGTCCGTAATGGGAGGGACGTTGTGAAGAGGCAGAGTTGCAGTAAGCGGATACATTCCTAGAAGGGAGCCAATCTGACATCCTGTGTTGTAGCTCATACTGGCCAGTGCTTGAACCGTGAAGAAACAAAACGTTAGAAAGTGTTTGTCTACGGAAATACTTTACTTTCATGTACAGATTATTCTCTGGTGGTATCAGAATAATTAAATTCCCTTTGTTCATAATTTTTTTCTTGCATATTAGCAAAGTATATGCGTGTTATCTCAGACATCCCACAGACTTCCAACCTGCCAGACAATGGAGATTTTATTGAATTTATTTTCTTATTTTAGCAGTACCCTGCTTTGGGAAGGGGTAGAAGGAAACGCTCTTGCTTTAAAAATGGGGTTATTCTTTCCTATTTGCAACTGAACTTTCAATCCCACAAGTGTGTGCTAAAGAATGAATGTTGAAAGGCTTGATAGAAGGACAATATGGGGATGCATTTCTGATCATTGTGTATTTTTTGAAGTGTTACAAAGATGCTGTGTAAAGCAACTTTTCCCTAAACGTTCCATGAGATTGTTGAAGCCCGTAAGTTCATGGAAGCTTTTAAGTTCAGTGGAATCAAGTTTGGTAAATATATGATATTTTATGTTCCCATCAGGTTAAGCAACTATTATGGTGGTACCACTGCAATCAATTCTGCCTGCAATCAATGTTAAGAGAAGGTATTAATGTTTGTCATTTATTCTGCTCTACTTAGCATAATTCATTATCTATCAGAAATATAGTCTCTCTTTTTTTTTTCACATTTTCAATTTTTTATGCTGTGACTAGATGTCTGTTGTGCTTGCATTCATTGCTTATGTGGGCTACAAAAAGATGTGGAGAATTGTATCATGGGCTGTGTTTACGTTACTCTATACCATAAGAGTTGGTAGTTTTATATACCATGAAGTATAGCTTGCTGTCTTTCACAGATATTTATAATTTCTGATGGGAAAATTAGGTGACCATTACCTAAAACCATGCAGTGTGAATCAAATTCCCTGGTAGTTGTGAAGATGGCAACATGAGAAGGTTCCAGGGATGTCAGTGGCCTCATATCTGAGGTACTTGGTAGTATACTGGTATCATGTAGAAAAGAATTAGAGGGTTTTTTTCCTAATTTTTCCATTTAAATGAAAGTGCTAATAATGCTGTAATGCTGCCACACATTTTTTCTCCTTCAGTTTCTTCAAGGACATGTGTCTGACTACCAAAATCTGTCTTAATCTTTCATTAAGAAAATAAAAATTGGTTTAGAGGAGGCAAGCGTCTTGCCTAAAATATTTTACAATTAGGAAATAGTCAATATATAGGATTACTCTTTTATTTCCTCTCTCTGTTTTCTTTTAAAGCTAGTTAAACATATCTGTCCGTTCTCCTTTCTTCCCTAGTGTTTTTGTATGATCACAGAGCTTTGAAGCTGTCCCTGTGATTCTTTAATTTTTTATTTTCCAGTTGGCTGTAGGGCATGGTAGACTGGTGTGATATTAATGGGCCTAATTGAGATAAAGTTTAATGGTTTTTCTCACACACTTCATCATTAGGCCAGTGGCACATTTTATTGTCATATTTCCTCTGTGGTCGTTGTGTTGGCTGGTCCTAATTATAATGTTTCAAGGCTAGGTAGAATTACACTTTTTTTTTTTTTTTTGATACCAGAGTCCTTTTTTTTTTCTTTTGTGTTTTTTTGGTTGGTGTTGTGGTTTTTTTTTTTTTGTTTGTTTGGTTGGGTTTTTTGGGATTTTTCCCCTCCTGTTTTTTTTTCTCCAGCATTATAAGGGGGTTTAATTCCATCCAACTTAGCACCATCTGGAACAACACATTTCTGTCACGTCTGTAGTGATTCTTAAGGGATGGAAGTAAAAAATTTTCCTGATTTATCCCCATGCTATTAATTCTTATCATTTGTGTAATAGTAGAGTTCTACAAGTTTAGAGAGGATAATCCCTCCTAATGGGTAAATTTACTTTTTAAACCTGACGCTGAATCCATCTTGTCCAGTCAGTTGTGTTTTTCTTGCAATAATGTTGTCTGTGGAGTGGAAAGGTTTAAGAAAAAATGTGAGGCGTCTGTTTCACAGTAACAATTAGTTTTCTGATGAATATTGTAATATTAAAAAGGTGTCTTAAGAAAGCAGCTACTGAATTTGTGAAAGGTGAAGAGGTTGTTAGGATGGATACTCTTAGTGTTGCTGATGTGTAGCCATTAGTAGCTGTCTTAGTTTAGTTCCATTGTACAAACTGGGCATTCATTGTGGCCAGGAATGCAATTGTGTCTTTAAAGCAGGTTACTAAGTGTATTAAGGATTAAATTAGTCTCTGGCCCTAAAAAGTCCAGTGACAGATTGTGTGTCAACATCTAATGAAAACATCAGTAAAGGCTTGCCTGTGCCAATATAAGGCATAATGATTATACCTTTGAGTAATCTTGAAGAAATAAATAAATTTACCATCTTAAGCAGCTTGCAGGAGTTGCACTGGGTATTCGCCAGCTGTGTCATTTGACTCACAGTGTCACTTGGACCTGCTGCAGCAGCCAGACTTTGCAGCGCTTCAGGAAGAGTTAAAAAACAATGGAGAATACAGTCAGAAAAATGCTACTGTATTTATTTTTTAGTATTTCCTGTAGTTTACAATTTTAAGAGAAGAAATGATGACAAAAATTCTTCATTCAAATTCTTAAAGAGGCCGCATGACCTTACCCCGGTATATCCTATAAGCACATTTAAATTTATTGCTGCCCTGTGTACAAAGACTGCCTTTTAACACCTCTAAAGCAACGCAGCTCTCTCCAGGTTCTGTCAATCACGAGCACTTGTTAGTTTATGTTCTGCATTTTTATTTGCTAAAGCTTAGTGAAGCGCCCTGGCTATACTGGCCTTTGATAGATCCTTCCTGCTATGACGGTAGTGGTGATGATGGCAATACACATTTCACGTAAGGGTTTATGCTTATAGTATATTAGTGGAGGCAAAGCTACGTGTGAGTAGTATACAGACATCAATACCTTTGCTGTTCTTCAAAGCGATTCCAAGTTCATCATCTCCCTTCTTTCCGTTTCTGTGTTAAGAGTCTCCATAGACTTGGCAAACTGTGGTGTGTGAGCAAATATAATAATCCAGCTCGCTTTCTTTGAGCTGTTTCCCTGGCATCCAGATGGATTACTGAAAGTTTAATTTAGGCAATGCAGAGAAAACTGGAAGTGAAAATAGTCTTGGAGAGCAAATCTCCTGAAACAGGAGGTGTCACTTCTGACAGGCATTCATCGCTCAGATCTACACCATGATTCAGTTTTCTTGCACACTTTTAAAAAAATTGCAGGTATTTCTGGGCAGGGTTGCCAGGACACAATAGCGAATTGCAAATATGTTAAGTGGAAAAGAAACAGAAGTTAATTTTTCTGGAATAGCATTTCACAGATTACATATGGGCATCTTTAGAATATAAAGACGTCCTTTTCACACTTGGGGTTTTCCACAAATGTGGCTTTGTCGAGTTTGTTTGCAGCTGCTATGTACGTATTAAATCTGAACACGGTGCTTTCCATACTTTGGAAATGCAGTTGTGTGCTTGGCTTGAAACTTGCTTTGAAAGCAGAAGGTGTTGGGTCCTCAGTATTTGTCATGGTTCATCTTTTGCAGTGCCATCTGGTGTCAATTCAAAGAATAGCAAATTCCTTGTTTTCGAAGTATTCTATCTGAAAAATAAAAACAAGAGAACAAAACAACTATAAAACCAGCCTAAAATTTATGTTTCTTACACATGTTTTAAATAAAAGAGGGGACTTGAATTTTAAAGTAGAATCGTGGCAATATCTCATTTGCTACTCTTGTGAAGTGTTTGTGGTTAGTCCTATTTTGTGTTACTCATTAGGAAGTAATCTGGGAAATACAGTTTGTGGAAGTCAGCAGGCATTTTGGGTTTCATTGGTAACTTGGCCTGCAAATAGCTTCATGGCACCATAGTAGCTGGCTTCAGTTTCTGTTTTCCAATAAATAAAATTTTCTGCCTGAAAGACTGATAACATTTAGCACTTTCTATCTTTACTCTATAATATTAATTAAAAACTAAGGTATTATTTTGTCCCTAAGTTTTTAATATATCTGGTATGACCATCTCACTGAATTTTTGCATGTGGGAAGACACCTTGTAACCATAATGGATAGTTTCATGTGCTCCTTTGACAATACATTTCTCATAAGGAAAAGCATACCTGTGACAGAGCTCTTATTATTCCAGAATATTTTTCTTGGATTTAGGTTAAATGTAAAGGTATTGTGGTGATGAATTATGTAGATAGATAAATTATTAGCCAAAATTGGCTAAAGTAGGCTGTACCTGTACCACTTGATGGCACTTAGCCAAATGAAGTACAAATGAGTACGGTGTCTGGAAACTCCCTGTTTTGCAAGATTGGCATATTGGTAACTGGGAGGGGGTGTTGGGTGTGGGGGGTGAAGAGTGAGTTGGTACTGAAATTCATGCCAACTTGGATATGCTGTATATTGATGGACTTCAGTGCTAGTATCATCGGGAATTTCTACCTGAAGAGCCTCTCCCTATTTTTTTGTGGTCTTGGATGAATTTGTGCTTTTGAAGGTAGTAAATACTAAACCGAAATATATAGTTCTTTGCTGATAATGGAGGTCTTGGTTTTGCTTTATTCTGAATCTAACAGATGTTATTTTAGAGGACAAAATGACTTGCTGCCTGTGCAAAAACTTGATCTCGATACAACTCTCACTTGAGGTTACTGTAAAAACTTACTAAGCAGATTATTCTAATTGAGCTGATTGACCCAATCCTTTGTCTCTTTCAATTTATCCTTAATGTATCCATCAAACTGTGCCTTAGAAAATGTTTCATTCTGAAATGCTAACACTTGGAAACCATCTACCTTGATTCCGAATACTTTTTAAGATTTGTGATTGGGGTAATTTGATTAAGTTAAAATGGTCATTCTTTTTGATTAGTGAGAAACTTAAAAAAATAGCACCCAAGAGTGGGACCATTCTCAGAGATCAAGCATTAACTGCTTCATTTTGCTTCTGTGGGCTCAATCTAGAGTTTATACATCCATGTCAAACACAGATGTTTATATTCTAGCCTAAAATAGTATCAGAACCTATTCCTGCTTCATTTTTCTGACTGCCTTTACATCATTAATAGTTGCTGCATACGCTTGAGGTCAAGGAGCTAATGAGAGCTGCCTGGCTCATGGCATGTTTCTGTCTGCTGTTAGTGCAAGGCACGTCTGCTGTCCTGGCATTATTCTTTTCCCCAGCACCTGAATCCTCTTTAGAGCTAATGTACAGTCTTGCTTCTATGTAGAGTTTGTAACTGTGTGACTTCACTTGCTGTAAAGGTTTAGGTGCTTGTTCATTTACATCAGATTCAGAATTTATGAAAAGAAAGATGGAAAAAGCCATGTTTCTGTCAAGCTCAGTGTAATGATGGTGATGATGATAACAACAATAAATTCACCTGCTAGGCTACCTAGCTAGAGTTCAGCTAGTGTTTTGAAGTCTATTGTCTAGGTTTACAAAAACATAAATACCTTGAGAAGCAGGTAGGTGCAGTAACTAACTCCCATTGGGATAAATATAGTCTCGCCATGAAACTTCAGTAGAGGAAAGAAAAAAATTACTGTCTCTATGTTCAGTCTCTTGAAAACTTGGCTGTTCCCTTTATCTACTTTTTTTTTGTTGTTGTTCTCCTGTATTGAGAAGATCTCTTTAAGTGTTATAAGATTTGGGAATTTGGGGAATGTTAACTTTCAGCATGTATCTCACCCTTTTTGTAATCTGAGTTTGTAGCAGAGGAAAAATACAGTAGACCCAATTATCCAACTGTAATCACATATAATTATGCATTTCATATAATGTAATCAAGCATTTAATTTTCGGTTTTATTGTTATTTCGTGTCAACAAGTTGCTGCTTTTCATTGTCTTCTGTTTGCCAACAGATGGCAGCAAAGGATTGAAAAGTGAATTTGGGTTATTTTGGTTGAACAAATAATTATCTATCAAGAAGCAATCAAATATCACTGAAGGCATGTTTTCTTCATCTCAGCAATATAAGATAAATTTTTAAAGATGCTTTTTAGCGATCAGACAACACAAGAAATATAAAACATGATTATTTTTCAAGGTTGTTTTTAAGCTCGTCTCTCTGTTAATGCGTCTGCTTCAGACTGAAATTCTTTCTAATACAATACATTAAGGAACACTGACATTCTGCCATCAGAATGCACAAAGAATGAATCATACTGTTTGGTTGGTGGTTTTTTTTTTTTTTTTTTTTTTTTTTTTTCCTCACCAAAATCTGTATTTCAGATAAGCTTATGGCACATGACAGTGTCCATGGAACTTCCTGACACGAAGGATTCACAAACTCTTTAGGAGCTTGCCTTCCTGCGTGAAGTTCCAAGCATATTTTCCCATTCTGGATGGATGCTCTGGAAAGAAATTTTCAGTAGCCACTGTTTTTGAGTGGAGACCCACAGGAGTAGTTGAGAAGAACCAAACAGAAGATACACATGTGAAATCCTTCTGCTCTCCAGAACTTAGGTGCCCACCATCCACCACAGAAGAATTACCTTCACCGCCTGGACAGCCTTTGGTGAGGGACGTAGGGCAGCACTAGTAACCAGAGCCTGAAGCTGCAGGTGACTTTCAGTACCGAAAGCGTCGTTGCAGGTCGGCTGAGCTATATAGCTCATACCCTTCCTAGCTTGGTGACAGTGCCACCCTGGTGTGGTTGTGCTCCCTCCAAACAAAAGCTAGAGTTTCTGTAAAATAACACGTTATTCCATGCGGCTGTGTAAATTTGCATTAGGACTTTTGTACAGACAGCAGTTACTGCAGGGCTGGGATGTATTTTATGTTGTCCCATAGCCCATGAAAGACTGTGCTGTGCTTGGCTTTCAGGATGCAGGGGTAGATGGTGGTGGGTCTTATGTGACTGCCAAGTTCAGCAGTTACCAATCTGTTTTAGGCTGGTGGAACTACTGCTTATTAAAGCTGCTTTTTTTCTTTCCCCCCTCGCCTTGGGTTTGTTTGTTTTTTTTTTTTTTTTTCCCTCTAATCTCTCCGTACCCAGTGCCCAACTGCCTTTTCAATCACCCCGATCTTTTCATGCTGCCTCTTCGTGTTCCCTCATCACATACTGCTGCTCTCCTGGTTCTGCTGGGTCTTTGTAGCACTTCCAGTGCTGCAAGGAGGCTCTAGCAATATTAGAATAATAATGTAATGACATCTTTAGTCCCCTTTCACATCCTTACAGCTTCCAGCGCTCAAGAGCAGCAGATCTTGCAAGGAGACAGGAATTCATGGTGATGCCTATTGCCTTCTGCTCTGTCCTTGTGCAGTGTACCAGTAAAACTGCTGTTGGGTCTGCTGAGATACCAGTAAGGACAAATTCCCAGAAAGTGAACGTTTCATGTTCAGTTTTAAATCAGCTAGGGGGAAAACATATTCACATATTCCATCTCCTTGGAGAATGCCCAAGCCACAATTTTAAAGGTTACTGTGTCGCTGGTAAAAGAAATGTAATGTATTCCTGAGGTGAAAGATAGGGTACAAAAGTAATGGGAATATATACTTCTGTGACAGAAATCAGTTCAACTCAGTTCCAGGGTCCATTTCTTTATTTTATCTAATAATTGCTTGACTAACCCAATTGACTATGATTTAAGTAGCTAAGTATGAGAGTTAGACATGTAAAGCCTTTGAGGAGCTGGGCGTTATAGCAGTGTGTTATAAAACCAGACTGAAATACAGACATGGTGTAACTCGGTTAACATCTGTATTATAAGAAATCTTTTGAAGGTTTGCTTTACAGGGTAAGGGAGTGTTAGCTTATATGTCTTCCATGTGTAGATTGTTCTCTGTTCAGTTGAATAGAGAGCTGAATATACTTTCATCATTTCCTTACTATGCATTTTCCAGTAGCCAGTATAGGAGCAGGATAATTGGTTCTAATCTGAATGTAATCATTGACATGATTATTGTGTGTGACAGAAGGTAGGAGTAATGACTAAAATATTGATAAATTGAATAAATTGATATAAGTCATATTTAATTTGCTTACTTGCTATGTACTGTAGTGAAATATTTATGTCAGTCTGGGTTTGTACCATTATGTCTGCAAGTCACTCTTTTTTTGGTTTGGAAGGACACGTCATTATATCTGTAATTTTTATTGATGTCTAAGCAAGTGTATTTTGTAATGCTACAATTATTAAATATGATATTTCAATCTTGCTACTTTGGACTTGGTTCTTTTTTCAGAACTGCAGAAGATATTTGGTTTTCCCACTGTAAACAGAGCTGATACTGTAGAAGAGGGAAAGGTGGGAACTTTGCAGTTGAGTTTGCAAAACAGTGAGTCAGAGTGAGTTGTTATCATCTGTTCCGGAGGATTTGTTCGTTAGTGTGAGTGTTCACAAGAGAGAACTTTCTCTCTTTTCACATATAATGCAATTTTCTCCATAAACATGTAAACTTGTAATTTCTTAGTTTGCGAGAAAGAAATGCTGTAAATATACTTAGGAAAGAGTTCTGATTGTATTATGCTGATAGATTTTCCATTACATGAAGTCATTACCTATACAGCTGCCAATAGTGTTGCCTTTGATGGAGAGGCCCAAGAGTAAGAATATGAGACATTATGTGTGTGACATACATTTGAGAGCCCTGATCTACTAGCAAACCACCTGAAATGACAGTGGTTCATCTTGAAAACATACTCCAGCCTTCATCAGTTTTGTCTTGAAAAATACTATGTTGAATAGTTGTTATTTTTAAAAGTTACAGTAGAAAGAATAAAAGTTGCAGAAAAATCTATGGCAAAGTAGGATGAGGGGGGAGTAACAAAGAGAAGGGGAAAGATGGCCCCTGTGTGCTGGGGTGGGGGTAAGATGCATTTGAATTTCAAACATCCCCAATGGCTTTACTCAGCAGAAATGATCTGCATCTCCTTTGTGTAAGTAATATCTCAGCAAGCCTTGGAACAAATCCTCACACCCTACTGATTTTTAATACTGAGCAGAAAATGAGTTGCTGAATAAAAGATGCGACAAGTTAAAAGGGGCTTTTCATTGGGAGTCAAAATAAATGCTGCGAGCGTTGGTGCTTGTGCTGTCAGGAGCAGGTGAATTGCGTTTCCACTCTCATCCCATCTCACGCAACTGCTTACAGCTTTTCTAACACATACCTGGGGATCTCTCCTCGTGTGAAACTTAATCCATTTATGTGGAGGACAGTTAAGAGACTAGTCTGCTGCTCATTAAGGAATGTAAAAGGAAGCCTAGGATAAGGAACACATTTTAAGACAGTACCCAGGAGAGGAAAGAGGTAGGCAGGGGATTGGAATGTGAGTATTAAAACAGTTTTAACTGTCATTATTTTTTATTAAGCATTGAGAAGTCTGACGAGACCTTATAATAGTACAGATTTAATTCTCTCTATGGTTTTGGGGTCGAGAGAGAGGATTTGTTTTAAAACACTGAATTAAGAAAGAGTTGCATCATGGGTCTAAAGGGATATAGAAAAGATACAAAAGGGAGGCTCTAAAAGCTGGTAAAGTCACTGACTCCCGCCCTATCCCCTCCTTTAAGCAAGCATTAACTGAACGCACCAGAAAGGCTTTTTTATTTTTATAAGGGTAGATCTAGATTAGAGCTCAGCTGTGCTCAACTGGCAGTGAGTGCAGAGCTCACCTCATAGAAGAAATGCTGGAAAATTCCTTGGAGAAAATGAGTTGGAGAAATCAGTAGCTCACTGAAAATAGCTTGTAAACATTTATGACAAGTTGAAAGAGTTTCCGTGGTAGGTTGGCAGCCTTATGCCATTGAATTATTGCATGAAAATAACGCTTTCTTTCATTCCTGTAGTAACCGGCAAACACTCCTTTTGACTATGCTTTATTTATTGCATCAAATTCTTATTTTCATAATCCTAAAATGCCAGTGTTAGTTCTGTCTCTTGTGACAAGTCTGAATGAAGCATGATCTGCAAAAGAACCAACATATTTAAATCTTAAAATTACCTCATATCTGTTGTATGTTGCTGTAATGGAACAGCTCACTGTATCAGCTGTGATGGATCTGGATATTCGACAGCTTTTTGTCCCTGGAATCCAGAACAGATCAGCTCTGTTTTAGATAGCACTGAAAGCACTTTACTGACTAATGGAAAAGAAAACCAAAGCCACCCCCAACAAAAATACCGCATGCTTTACTCAAATGAAATTTAGGAATTAAATTTATTAGTAGAAGGAAACATAGACAATGACACTTTGTCTTCTCAAAACATAAAATTCCTACAGAGCTATTAAAAAAAGAAAACACACAGAGGCTGAAATCTACACGGATGTTATAAAATGCATTTGAATGTGTGTGTTCTGTCCAGTAGCCGCAGGAATCTGTGGCGCCCACACTGCGTGGTTGATCTGTGAAAATAACTCTGGTGCATTAGAAATGCTTTGGATTTGCATGACCTCAGCCCTGTCAGCACAGATTAAGTCCGCTGTGTTTCACATGTGATTTCATGTCCTGTAGTAGCTAACCTTGAACGTGGAAGGAGGGAGTACATGCATAGAGAACTCATAGTCCAATGACTATTGGTGAGGCAAATTCACATCTTAAATGCTTAGAAGAAGGATTTAGGAGAGCCAGTGTTTAACCACAGAATTGGAAGAAGAGTCAACAGTAGAGGCTTTCAGTCCACAACACCAAAAGTTTCACAGGTTTCTTAACTTTGCAGGTTCATCCTCAAAGCCTTGCACTATGGCTTTTTTTTCCCCCCAGCCTTTGAGTTGCTGTAGGTTAGTGAACAACTTCATTCTTCGTTCCTTTCTTCTTTTCCCCTGGTCTTCCTCTTGCAATAATTGTCTCTAAGGAATGGAGTTTGGCGCCAGATAGCAACAATAGCAGAAACTTTCTAGGAAGTAATTAGCTCAGTAGAGATTTTTTTTTTCTTTTTTCTTCCTGAAAAGACTGTCTGTTTCCTTTTCAGATGAGAATTTACAGATCCAGTTTTGTAGTGGGTAGGAATTCTGAAAAAATGTCGTAGTTCAGAGATATGTTTTAATTGGCCCCTGTACAGGAGAAATGAGTGTGAGTTCTAGAATCTATTGAAAAGCCATAGACATACAAAGTAGAGAGAGAGAGAATATGGTTGCCATAGACACAATTTCCTATTCTTTTCTCTTTTTGCTGCATTGATAACTACTTTATTGAGACCTAGGGGAAAAAAAAAAACCCAAAACCTGTGGATATTCTGAAGTCTGTCCCCGCTGTCATAATGCGACTATTTTCAGAGCTCTTCAAACCACTAATTACCATATTGTCCCACAGAGTTCCAGTTAAATATTTGCATATGCAAGAATACGTTCAAGATCAATATGTAATTGTGATATGCATAGAAAAAATTCGTAGGCAAATTTAGTAAAAACAGATGGAGTTGCTACATATGGCTAGTAGAGATTTAAAGTTAGTAGGAAAAGTATAATTTCTGTAGATACACAGAGAGAGTGTAAGATTCCGTATTCTTTCTTATCAGGAAGACAGAATGCTAATTCATCTGAAGTCTGCTGCTTTCTTCTTTTGTACATAATACCTAAAATGTCAGTAAGAGTTGATACATATGTGCATGTGGGATAGAGAAATCTAGAGAAGCTTTTCTCAGAGTTTTGCATGTTATTCTACTAGGAAAATTCTCCATCAAGTCACTGAAAGATACAATCTGTTCTTATACTGTTTGGATGTCATCACAATATCCACTAAGCTCTTGAAAATTCTAGGTTTTTTGGAAATAAATATGTGTGTGAGAGAGATTTTTAAAATATCAAAGAGAAGACTTCATTTTGTCTAATACAAAGAGGAAAAAACCAGACCACTCGTTTTAAACCTTGGGTAACTGGAAGCTTGCAGGGATATTATTGCTTAAGAAAAAACTTGACAAGCCAACATGTAGGGATTTAGTGGGTAACTCCATTAACTCTAATGGGAGCAGTTCAGCTAATCTCTGACATTGCAACTAGACTGCTGACAAGCTCAGCTGTTCCTTCAGATGAGGGAATTGTGGCAACTCAAAAGGTGATAGTCACATAGTGAGAGACAGTGTCTGAAGAAGAGTTAGGATTTTTTCATTAACGTCAAAGAACTCTTGCTATTCATTAGGCAACTTGCTCTCAAGACCACAGGAGAATTGTCACTCATTGTATCTTCTCGTAAGAAATGTCTATATCCTATAGAATTGCATTTTATCTCTTTCCTTACGGAGTGTCTGCACAAAAGCAAAATACAAGCAGTTTGCATTTTTTGTTAAAAGAATATATTTTATCCTAAGTTTTCAGATAATTGACTAGAATTAAAAGGCCTTTAACTGTTATACTCAAGTTAGTGTACCATGTCCTGAGCAGTGGTGGTGGCAACATTCATATATAAGAGACTGCACCAGACCTGAACAAAAAATGAACTTTCAACTTTTCAGGGCCAGGGTCACTTTTGGGGTGTACTTGCACTAGACTGTGTTTTCCTGGTGTTACACGCCACAGCAACTCCACTCTGAAATGTGGTAGGGTTAGTCCTTGGTTGTAAAACACTCTGTTAAGAAACACAAATGGTTTCTAGTTACGCAAGTAATGTTCAGGAGGGCTGAAGATGAGACAGTGACCTCAGCTGTGCAATTAATTATTAGATTGCTCAAGACAGCAACGGAACAAGCAGCTGGCCAGACAGAAGTTTTATCACCCAGTTACCAATGTCCTGTCTACGCAGGGCTACAGGACTTCTGCCCCTTATTCTGACCTCGAAAGGGCTTTCGCAGAATGTAGGTGGTCAAAGCAGGAAACACTTAGAACACAGAAATCCAATGTCAATGCTTCAAAATAAGGACGTACGAAATTGATTGGCTTCTGGTTCCTCTTTAAACTAGGGCTAACGTCCTTGCCCGATCAAAAAGGCGTAATGGATGTATGATAGAAGATACCAAGTAGATAAAAGGAAGATACTAAGTGGCTATGAATTGAAGCCATCAGTCTTTGCTGTGACTTCAGGAGCAAGACTCCACCATGTGCGTTGATCAAATACTAGTCTCATGACCACGTCGCTGGAATAAAGAATCTGAATTAAGAAATGGCACTGGTCACTTGCATGGCCAAAGGAGCAGGTGAATCTTGAAGGAAACAACCAAGAGTACCCAGGTATAAAAAGATAAAAAAAAAGCTAGATACAGCATTTTTTAATTCAGAAGAGTTTTGTTCAGTAAATTACTGCACAAATGAGTGAGGGCGTGCCGTGTTTGCTCAGGATTACGTGGCATCACAGATTTACACAGTTGCTGTGAGAGGTACAAAACCAAGTGTTTCTTCTGCTCCTGCTGCTTTGAAATTTATTTTTAAGTGCGTCAAACTTTATTCCTGTCTGAAGTGTTGTTTGATAATAGCAAAATGAAAAATATTATTTCAGAACTTTATCTGTGTATCTTATAATTTTGGAGAAGTCTATAACATCATATTACTTATGAACAACTCTGACCTTTTTATTCTTTTGAAAGTGTTCCTAGCTAATGAGAGGCATTTGTTGTTACCAGTCTCATCTCCTATGCAAACTAGATTATTCTGATGGGATTCTGTTTGGTTTATGCTTTTAAGAAATTAGCTTGTAGGAACAGACAAGAGAAATGAAACTGAGAATTAGTTGGTTTTTAGAGATAAATTCAACATAGCATTTCTTCTGCAAGACCCAATTAAATAAGAAGTGGGTTTTTTTTTCCCTTGCTTTCTTCCTTTTGTTCCTTTGTCACATTCTTCCTTTCAAAGCGGCAGTTATAATTATAGGGATGTACATATGGAAACTTTCACCAAAACGGAGTCCCAGAATCAGAGGGAATGCAGAAAATGTCACACAAAAGTTGTCTTGTGCTAATTTTACTATATTTTCATTTTGTTACAGATATTATTCTATGTATGTTGCTTGAACGTTATCTTTAATCTAAAATTCAGATTATCTAGGGGTAGATTAATAAGATATTATTCTATCTTAGTAGAATTACATGAGTACGTGGATTGCTATTTAATTTTAAAAATGTGTCAAAGATATGCTGTAATGTATAAAATTGTACTTTTGGTGTTTAGGATAAGTAAAGTATGTACATTGTGTATGTCTTCTCACGTCTACTCTTTATGGAGCAATAATAAACCTTTATCTAGATACAGATTACTGCCCTCCCCCGTTACTCATATCTAAGCTTTTATTTTAATTTCTTCTTCCATTGTCTTCACCACTGCATTTAAAAGTGGATCTGTACTGTGATGTTGCATTTGTGTTTAATTGGCTTTATTATCTATTGTGTAGGACTTAATCAATTCTACTGGATGTTATCTGCAGGTGCTGACAGCAGGGGCATATTACATTGATTTTTCATTTTTCACATCAAACCAACTGCATGCATACAGTTGTTGCTGTGTTTGCTATTGACAACAGGGTTATTTACAGGCACTCAGTCAGACTGTAACATATAGCAGGACAATTACCAACTCCATAGTATAGATTTATTAGATGGCAAATAAGAAAATAGTTACTTGTGGCAGCTGACTGTCCGAGATGAAGGATTCAGAGGGACATGGATTGCTTGGGAAAAGCATTCGACATTGGTGTAAGAGTTCTCCAGCTGAACATGAATGGCTGCCAGGAAACTGGTGTTGAGTGAGGTACGATGCTGCCTCCCTATTTTGAGTATTCTTATGCAAGTGTTTCACTGGATTTTGTCCTCTAGAGCACTGTGTCGCAGAAACATACACTTATATACTTGTACCGACTTCAGGAGTTGGTGATTCAGGTGCAGTTGTCCCTCTGAACAGAGCTTTTTGGGGAGATAAGTTTTTGCCTACAGTTTGGAGGTGGCCAGACTTGAAAACTACCTTTGTGTCTACATGTAATATAACAAGTTTTAGAAAGCCTGCTTTAACTTGCGCTTACTAGTTGCTGCTCCCCAGAGAACAGTACTCTATGCAAAATGGATAATTTTTTTCTCCTGTGGTAATTCTTTATCAAGGTTTCCAAGGTAATCTTAGAAATCTTAGATTCTCTCTGCAGTCTTATTTCTGATGCTGTTGTCTACGCAGAGAGTTAGGTCTTATCAGTTTCGATTTTTTTTTTTCTTTTTTTCCCCTCTCCACATAGTAGAGGTTAATAAAAATCTACAGCCCAATTTTGCACCCCCTTTTTTTTTCTGTTGGTGAACACAAAGTGTATTGATTAGAGTCACACAACCATTTGGGAGTGTAGCTGTGTTCCGACTGAAGAGAAGGGCTGTAATCAAGCAGGCTGTCAGTAGACACTAGAGGAATGCTGCAAACAATCCTGTATTTATGGCAGATTTTCTTTCTAGGCCCAGCACTGTTCTTTTAAACCATGAATAACTTCTTTCCTCTTGCTTTAAGTTCTTATCAAAGGTGGAGAGCTTTGGAATGGTTTAAAGGCCAGGTTTTAGGTAAAGTCACCTGTTTCAATTGACTACAGTATGGAAGAAAATAATTTTGCTAATATGTAAAGACTTGCTTGGCTTGATTACGAGTTCAGCAAGGAGTTTTTCTTCTTTGAGATATTTTGGATGCCAATGGATTTCCTTAGAAGGTACTGAACATTGCCTGTGAATCTATGAAGGTGACTTTCCTTTGTCTTTGAAAACACAACTGTACAGCCGGATAGTCTGGCCCATATACTGAATTGCTGGCATGCTGGAAGTAGGTTTTACCTTGTGTCTTTGAGACATGCACTATTTCTACCCTGTCTCTTTGTAGCAGTGCTGAAAAAGAAATCTGTGTTAAGCTCCATTCAGTTAGAAAGATCGATGTCGGAGAGATTTCCCTATCAGAGAAGCCACTAGACTGCTGGCTGTGTACCCTTGAACAGCGTTAAGTATTGGGTTGCAGCAGTATAATGCATTACTCTTTCTGATAAAAAAAAGCACCGCATTCCATTGCTTAAATGGAATTTGAATAACACTGTTGAAATCAATAGTAGCTTCTTATCCAGATAAAGATAATTGATCTTTTTGAAGCTCTTTAAATACAATGAGCATTTGATTGTGTTTCCTTCCATTGTTCAGCTTAACACACCAACATACTAAAATTAAATGTTGCTTGTAAAAATGACTGTAACATTGAGTGGTTTTCACTTTTACAACACTTCTTTGCGGTCTGTTTTAGCAGATTAGCTGAAAATGAAGGTGAGGGCTGCTGCTTTGAAATGGGCAATACAGCAAGTGCCTTTCTTTGCAGTGTGCGGAAATCGGTCATTTCTGTGATCTCTGGTCATCCTTACGGTATGCACTTCACGCTCTAGCATTATTGTTTTTCTTATTTTCTGATGCTAGATACCCATGTTAATCCCTCTGTGTCTGTCTCATCTGAAACTTAAAGTTTGGGACTGGAGATGAAGAGTATCTTTTGTATTTCAAATGTATATATATACACCTTAATCCTGCCTTGACCCAGAAACGTACAGTTCAATACATAAGCATGTTAGAAGCATGAAGCAGAAGTAAGCTGGGAGATTGGTGAAAGCACAGGTTTTCAGAGTCTCTTTTCCTTGTGATGATATGGTAAAGAAACAGCTTTAGCTAGTGTGTGATGGGTGCCATCCTCTTCCCACCCACGACATTAGCTCCTGCTAGGATGTAATGAAGAACAGGGATCTGCCCTGTAACATTGCTAAGAGGCAGCTTTTCTTCTATATCCTATTTCTTTTAGTATTCAAGATGTTTTACAGATTTTAACTGTTAAGACTGCTAGAGAAAAACCCTCATCTTCTTTTCTTTTAAGGTCTGAATTTTCATTTCATTTATATTTATGTATACTGAACATCAAAGTTTGGTGTTGTGTATTAGTCAGAGCAGAGGGTGAAGATCTTTGAAATTTTCACAGTGGCTTGCCTCCCATAAACAGCTGCCACTGCTAATCCATTAGCAGTTTCCCAAAAGAGTGCGATTTATTTTAATTTATTGTGATCAGTTAACTGTCACCTCGAACTTTTTAGATTGCTTTTGCTCTCCGTTTATCTCAGTCAGTCCGTAGGTTGTTAAACTGAGACAAAACCTACTGTGATTGTAAGTAGAGCCCCATCAATCTGCACTACAGCTCTGTGTTTTGTATCGCTTTTTATGTTTGAAAAATTATACAGTCTTTAGACTAAGAGGGTGAAAATGCTGTTGAAAATATTAAATATGTGTTACGGTCTGGCATGGAAGGGGAAGCAAGTCTTTTCTATGCCATACACGCTGAAACTTTTATCCAAAGCTTTTCTATTTCTATCTAGTACTAATAAATTTTACATTACCTTTCATCCCACTGCAGGTGACAAAATTTATCACGTACGCTCTGACGGAGCCTATGGCTGATGAAGTGGTTCTGTTACTGAACTGATGATAGCTGATCACCATTACCTCGCATGTGTTCTGTCAGGTAAGTCACACAATTACTAGCCAGCCTGTGGAAATACTGCCCTGTTCCATTCCAGCACACGCATTTTGAACCAGTGTCGCAGCAAATGATTTGTGCAGAGAAGACAACAGAGCTTCAGAATTTCCTGCAGAACATATTTGCAGAAAGTGTTAGGGAGCAGGTAAATAAAAAAAAGGAGCTGGATGCTGCTCAGGGTCACTGGAAAGGGCAGCCCGATGGAGATGAGGTGGGCACAGCGCTCTGTCCGGCCAGTGGCGAGGCTGAATGCCTGCTTGCGGTGGGTGCAGGCATACACAGCTTTCCAGGCACCTCCACACTGACAGAAACATCCAGCACTCAGGCAAATAGGACCAAAAGCCTCATCTTGTTCCCTTCTCTGGCTGATTAGGCTGAAAGTCTGTTGTTAGGAATATGAATATTATCTATACAACTGTATGTATACAATGTGCATCTCTGCAGTCACTGGCCTGGGGCTGGCCCCCGCATCCTCGCCCTTCCCAGCTGCGAGCCCACAGCCCTGCTCCAGTTCCTAATACAGAGCCAACTGGTCATTAGGAAAAATTCCTGTACAACTGAGCAAGCTAAAAGGGAGCTCCAGGCTGGCCAGGAGGAGTTCAAACAAGCCTGACAATCCTCATTCCTCAGGTCTTAGAAAGTCAGCACAGAGCCTGTGGCCAGTGGCTGGCAGTGGCAATGCTGGGCTTGGGCTGCAGGGCTGCACAGGAAAGCACGTACAGCCAAGGTAGGTTGAGCAGTAGCTCTCAAGATTATAAAATAATGCCTTTTTGGTTGGAAGTGGCAAATTTTGCCCAGAAGTGTACCATTCAGCTTAGTTGTTTCAGTTAAGCGTATTCAAACGTACTGGATTTGGCACAGTAATTTGACAACAGATTTCACTAAAAACATATGCCACGCAGTGTTTTGCAAAAGTGCTCGGTAAGGTAACATATTTGTAATAGCATGGTTTAGCAATATGGATTATTTGGTCTTTACAAGTAACCAGAATTCAGCCGGTCCTATTGTAGCTTTTTTTTTAAGCTTACATTGCAAATCCAGCGTGACCTACGCAAAACAGTTTGCTGGATGATGATGAGCTTTGCTATAAACAGGAAAAAGCAGTGGTTCTGAGGGTTTTTATAATGTTTATCAGTAGGAAAACAGAAGTGGCAATTGCTTTTAATTGCCCAATAATTTTATTATTCAAAAGATGGAATTTACAGGAAGCAGCTGCAGTTGTAACTGAACCAGGTCTTTTAATGTGTTCCTGGTTTTTTCCTGTATTATATTATCTAATGGCAATAAGCTGCTGGCTTCAATCAAATTTTCAAATACAGTAAGAGGTGGGGTTATCAAGCCCTGGGATGAATTCTCTAGTACTCTCGCTGAAAGAGACCTTTGTGTATTTGATAGTTCTGAATTGTCTATAGAAATTCCATCCCTTAAATTCAATCAACTTTCATTCTTTGTTCTCTCAGTACACAAGAATTTTAAGATTCATAACCTATTTCTGTTTGATTTTTCTCCCTTTGTAGTTTTTTCCACCGGTCTCTATTTTCTTATTCAGTGTGTAAGAAAACGCAGCCCCACAATGAACACATATTCTGAATTAATTATCTACTTTCTGTAAATACAACTAAATGACAGCAAGATCAAAATGAAAAGCGAAAAGGGAAGGACTAGCTGCTGTCACACCAGTAGCATTAGTGTTCCTAATTTTAAAAGATGTTTTAAATGGTACTGTGATTCCTGTACCGCAGAACAATGTCCTTTGTTGATGATGCTCCTCTTCATGTGGCAGTCCCACCCCACAGAGTTGTCCCTGCGAGTCCCACGGAACCCAAAGCAGAAGTATGGTTTCCTTTAAGCATCAGGTTGTGTCTGAAGGATTGGGAACGGGCTGTTGAGCCAATATGACTCATGGAACGTAACTGACTCATCACAGATGACCAAAGTTGTCAGTAGACCACAGATTCCCCTCAGCACTTTGGAGATTGTGTTGGATGTAACTTGGCCTGCTCCACAGTGAAGAAAAGAGGTGCCAGGAAATGTGCATGTTGTGATTCTTTCCCAAAATGACAGTTTTTGTCCAATGTTAGGCAAATGCAAATGCAAATGCTCCCTGCGTGGTCAGGGATGACTGTTGGCGAGAGCAGCAGAATTTGGTGGAGCTGTCTTGTTCACTGCAGACTAAGACAAGAATTTACTCTTGTCATTACCGTGCTTTTCGGGGATTTCTGGTAATAGTCCTGATATGCCCGCCTTGTCTTGGTGAAAATCTTGTTTGATACAATCTTAATTCACAGCTGGCAATAGAATGTGGAAAACTGCAACGTGGCCTGTTGCAGACCAAGCATACACTGAATTTGCAGTCTAAATATAAAAGATGGGAAAAATAAATATTTTAATTTGCTTATCTTCAGATAATGATGTGTTTATGTAAAGATAACAGTGTGTGTAGTTTACAGAGATTAAAAGCTTTCGTGAGAGTATTTTTATGGAATGTGAGGAAGGGAAGGGCTAGCATGGTGTGCCATGGTCTTCAACCAACTTACCTGCGTTACACATTAATGTTGAATAGGACTCCAGAGAGATGTGTCAGTGCTTTTTGTTAATCCATTATAAAACACAGTTGTAATTAAATTTCTCTTTTCATTTGAATAGTGGAATTAAACAAATATTTTGCTTTGGAGAAAAGTAACAATTTGATGTTAATTGCTTCTATCTGTTTCTCAGCATTGTCAAATAACCTATTGTAAAAGCTACTTAATATTTCGAGGGGAATGCCATATATTGCATAACTTATTTCCTTTGCTGGTTATTTCGTTTGATGGTTAAACGGTAATTGGAATGAAAGAAATAAAGAAACACTTGTGGGCTGGGAACCACTCGAGGGATTGAGAATCTAAAGCAGAACAATGATTTAACATTTTTTTTCTTTTGTTAGGCTTTTTCTTTTCATATGTGAATTACATGCGAGCAAGAGAGATTATAGGGAGAAAAATAAAGGGAGAGTGCCAAACTCATTTAGATCAAACTCCCTGTGCCTAATAAGCAGACAGAACATCTACAAACTGTCTAATCTTTACAGTTTGTTCTTAGCCACCTTAGATGTTGTAGAATCCGCAAAAAAAAAATTCTGAAAAAGAAAATTAGCCTATTAAAAATAAGAAAACAGAAAAAACAAAGCTTCAACATCGTACCAAGAGATATGTGGCTTCTAGTTACTGTGGAAGGGGCAATCAATAGAAAAAACAGGAAAGGAAAGAAAGAGCATCCGCAGCAGAGATTTCCTGGAATGAAAAATGTGCTTGAATTGTTACTTTATCGAATTTTGCTACTGTAGGACATATTAAAGGACATATCAACTCTCAAGCATCCACCCAAAATATTGCATGTGATATTTGCATGTGAAAAATGTCTATAAATATGTGTTCATTTTCAAATACCCAGTATCAGGAGAGCTCATGGGCTATGTAAAAGGCAGCAGAGCTGATTCCTTTACAGTTATTTCTATCTGTATATGCGTATGTCATTTTTTAAAAATTGTGGCTGGGCAGTAGGCAGGAAGGTCTCATCTATGTTGTCTCAGCTGCTGGGTTTTGAGTCACGGAAGGTGTGTTCAGGGAAGAAACTGCTTCTTTCTTGAAAACAGCCAACCAGATTCAGCCTGAAGAGTGTTCCTGGAGTACGGGATAGAATGGGCAGGTAAACACAGAGTAAATTGCGTTTGGGGATCGGGCATCCTACCTGGAAGACCCCTCTGAGGATCAGGGCAGTTCCGGCTCTGGGCACCTGGGAACCTGTGGAGTTTCTGAGCCAGGAGTTACAGAATTATGAATCAGACATTTCGGTGGACACATACTTAGCTGTGCATGTGACTGCCTTTGAAGGGAAGATGAAATTGGCAATGACGTGTTGGCCTCTCTGATTGTTCAGCGGGAGCTGTGAATCAACCAGTGTCACCAGTTTTTTTGAGGTGTAAAGGGACATTTTTCCCTACGTTTCTGTCACAACTTGAGTCCATCCTCCCCCCTGAATACATCCTGGTTTCTGAAACCAAGCCAGCCGTGTTGAAGAAATGAACTACTGATTTTCCACTTTATCATAAAACCAAAATCATTAACCATGTTTTTCATTTATGAAAACAACGTTTCCAGATACTTGGTGCTTAACTATTTTAGGTAAAAAAAATAAAAGATACAGGAAAATTCAAAGGAAAAGATGGTTTTAAAGTTGAAAAATGTAGATATTGGCTGCCATGACATATCTGAAGTGTGTTCTATCTTTATTTCAGTGTTCAGAAAAAGAATAATCGTGAAATTTTGTTGTTGTTGTGTTTTTTATATTCACTGAATTCTGTCAATTTGAGAAATGAGTGAAATTTTGCTGGGCCAACTTTGCATCTTTGTAACCAATGAGAGATGTGACTACTTTTCTTTGTCCACCTTTACTCTTGGTAAGGATGGATTTGGGCAGTACCTGATTACAGTTTCTCACTGCCTTGTGAAGGTTCCTGGAGGCAGACACTTTTCTTGTGTAGCTGGTTCCTTAGCCTAAGTGTTGGAAGCACTGGAGCTATTGCCAGGCCTGGTTTTGTTTTGTTTGGGTTTTTTTATTTGTTTGGTTTTTTTCAGATTTCCCTTCATTCTCAGGAATGAAAACTTCTTCAACATTTTCTTCAACAGCAACATGACAAGACGACCACGAATACAGGCTTAGCAAGGGAAGCTCTTCAACACGGAGAATATGTCAGTTCGTGATGGATTGTGCTTTGAGAAATGTTCTTCATAAAACTAGTCTCGCTGCTTTTGTTAGCACTCTTAACAGCAGACCTTACGTCTTTTAAAACCTGATCTTCTTACGCAGTCTGATATATGAAGAGCAGTGAGCATTCTTTCTTTATAAAGCTTTGCTTTATTAAAAGGCAAAGCAAACCAATCCCTGTCTTTCTCCATTGAAAAGGCAGAGGAAGCTGAAGGAGCTGTAGACTGCACCACTCGCCAGGCTTGTAGCACTAGCTTAGTTTCTGCATGGAGTCATCTTTAGTTAGTATTTCTATAAAACCTACCTGTGTGTGGGAAATAGCCAGCTCTGGTGAATCCTCAGCGGCATTGCCACCAATCTTCAGGCTTAATCTTTCCCAAGTGTCACATTCTGTCCTAGCAAATGACTAGACTAATTCACAGAGGGTACATCAGGATCACACCACTGTTCAGAATGTGAAGTCGGAGTTTTTGAAGTGCAATAGTATTCACAAAACACAGGAGCCCACAGTTTGATATGCAAATACGTGTCTTGTAGGCTGGGATTCCATTTTTCTTCTTCTTTGATATGGAAAGTTGCTTTTAGCTTAAATGGTACTATTTATTTACTCAAAAACCCCCAATTTCCGAATGTCTAAGTAGATCACACAGAAATATTTTTGCTTCAGTGAAATGGAAGGAGGCATACCTCAAACTGGGGCATTACTGGCCTGCATGCAAATCTGCAAGTTATTGGCATTTCTTTATGTGAGGACTAAGAAAAGCTAGATAAGTTGGAGCATTTTTTATCTTTCATAAAAAAAAAATACACATTGAAATACTTTCAAGGATTTCAATTAAGTATATTTAGACTGAAATTGAAATATTGCTATTGTATTTTCTTTCTATATAAACCTTTTAATTAGGTATAAGTAGTGCGTGCATATATTTTAGTAAGAATATTTTCCAGATAATTTTTTTTATTACTGCTTCTGTCATTTTAAAGCCTGTAAGTCCGTCAGGTATTCAAAACTTGTTTTTCTGTCTTTTGGTGTCCTGGTAATGTAACTAAATACCCACCAGATATGCATTTGCACCTGAAGGTGAATATGGAGAACAGAACCCTCTGTGCTTGGATTTCACTTGCTCATGCAGTGAACTCATGGAGCTTTCATTGCCTGCTTGTGCTTTTCAGTCTCACAGTTGTTATTTCATTAGCAAAGGTTTTTTTCTTTCAAAGCTTTACTGTGCTCTTTGTGCTTTTTACAAATGATTATATACACTGCCCTACCTCTTACAAATAAATACTCAAGTCTAAAAATACAGGTTAGCAATTAAAGAATTAAAAGTGTGGTTTACGGTTTCCTTTTAAGTCTTTATTGCAGTGTGTCTGAAAGCTTTTTTGTACTACAGCCAAAGTTGGAATAGCTCAGTCACCCATTATATGTAACAAGTAAGAAATTTGAAAATGGAAAAACTCTGAATAGATTGCAATAGGTCAGACTGGTTGTACCTGGAACCATTATGCAGATAACTGCGTGGCCACGGCTTCCTCGTCTCTGAGCAAACACAGGCTTAGCCAGAACTTCCTTCCAAAGCAGGAGAAAGGATGAGGAAAAGATTTGCAGAAGTTGGTATGCCCTTGGAAAGTAGTAGCTTGTTTTTTCCAATATTTTTCCAAATATGTTTGGAACACTAATTTGCCTCTCCAGTAGATGAGGGCATTCTTGGTCTTTGACGCCGCATTAGCCGTACCCTCACAGCTAGTGGTGTGATGCCAAGGGTCAGATCATTAGGTAGAAGCAGGAGGTACTGAGGGCTCGATGGCAACTCTGAATGCAGTTTGGGGTTCCACTGTGTTCCCTTGGCACAGCAGCCCCGTCATGCATGTGGTTCAAAGCTGTGACAGACCAGTTACTGGCATGGACCCGTCTGTTCTCACAGAGCCTGTGAATCGGGGAGCTCGGTTCAGCTTCCTTTGGATGGCGGTTTGCATGCACCAAGCCCACCGGCTGACCTGACCTCACATGTGGGGACTCGGATCAAGGATTTTTTTTTAAAACTGCCATATTGTTCTCAACCAACATATTAGGATAGACGCAGTCATATCCCTATGGATATTTTGTATAACAATGAGCATGGACAGTGGAGACTGAATTTATATGGGACGCATCATCCTCTTTATTTTTCACAGCAAACTTAATCTAAAAGCTGCCTACTTTTGTTTGGTGAGAGAGGAGTCCATTTGACCATATACCCTTCTTTAGGTGAAGCCAAGCCTTTCATGTTTTATAAATTTTTCTAAAAAATTGAAACTTTATTGGATGGGGGTGAATTTCCAGATATGTGGAATAATTGTTTTGTTTCTGCTTTGGTATTTTATTTGCCTTGGTGGGATGGGACTGTGTTCTTGTTTTGACATTTTACAACTAATTCATTAAGAAATAATTAAAAACCTGTAAAATTGGAAGTTTCCTTGCTCTAGAAATAGACATTGTGTCCTAATGGAATTGAGCTTCATATAACTTACTTGTGAGTATGTTGGAAAACGAATGATGGAAATATCTTTGAGCCTTTGTAACTACATTATCTAAAAGTTAATTATATTAAAATACCCTCCATTTTGCATTAAACCTGTTATAGGCATGCAGTGGAAATACTCTTTTATAGGCTTGCTTTTTCTACAGATATTTCTTGAGCTGCTTTATCTATTAATTCAAGGATATCATGAGCAAGAATTTGGGCTGCTGTACCTGGAGGCAGAAGCAAGAACTGGGATTCAGAATTGACCAGGCAGGAAGCAAGACAGGAGTCATCATCTTTGATGAAAGCAGAAATCAAGGTGGGCAGTGGTTCAGACTGGAGCTAAAGCAAAGACATGATGCTGAATACTGACTGCTTGGCCTCAGGGCCCCTCCAGACTACAAAGCTTCCCCGGCAGGAGACCATCTGACTCACCCTCTGAATATAACTCTATGCTGATCATTGCACATCATTAAAGGTAATAAAATTTTATGTATATACATATATATATATATGACCTGTCAGCAATAAGGCATTATGTAAATACTACAGGAGGAAGTCTGCATTAGAAAGAGAAAGCTCTTTTAAAAAATAAATACTTAAGAAACTGTGTAACTTCAAAAGTAGGGTACTTGTGTGTTTCAAAAAGTGGGATGATGGCAACACTGGACATTGCTTTGCGTCTGATCCTGAAAGAGAGCAGACACGCAGTGTACAGGAGTTTGTGTCAGGAATCAGCACAGGTGAAAACACAGACCTTGGGTCACCTTGCCTTTTTTTTTTTTTTTTTTAACCACGCTTGTGAGTTATCACACCAATTGCTGATTGGGTTAATAAGAGTAGAGAACAGTAACAGGAACATAATCCTACCTGCTTAATCAAAGGAGAAAGTAAGCTAGCATACCCTTTCAAAAGTAATATGTTTAAGTTTAGGGTGATGGAAGATGTCCGGCAGCAGAGGGGGATTCCCAGTCTGCAGTGACCTGCCCAGAGGGTGTGTGTGGTCCGGGCACCAACAGGAGAGGTTCTTTCTCTGGAGGAGAGAGTGGCTGAAGTGGAGCAGCTGGGAAATTAGATCTGTTGTGGATGTGAAGATACTGTGTGTGAAGAATTTGTATCTTCTGATATTAGAAAATCCTCGCGTATTGCCAGTGAGTCCAATTTAGGTTCCTCCTGATATGGACCTCTCCAAGACAGAGATGGCAGCTCCCGTCGTGATCCGTCACATTCAGCGCTCTGACTTCAGCTGGTGGCTGCCTCCTCTGCAGGGTTCCCAGGGTTGACAAGAACTGCATTTGTCCCCTCCTTTGCATTGCGAGACTGGGAGAGGGATTTGGGTACAGATTCTGTAATAGATGGTTAAACTAGCAATGTGAGAACGGGCTGAAATCAAAGAACATGAGTGGCTGCTACTAGTTTTGCCAGGCATGTGCTGGAAACTGAATTTTGACTTGATAGCTGAAGTTGCTTTGGGATAAAAGTCTTTCAATCTTCCATTAAGAAACTTTATCTCACTGAAATCTCACTGTCAGAGTCCTTCCCCTCCCCTACCAAGAGTGTGTGATAAATGCTTTAAGTAAAGGGTTTCAAATGATTTTTGCAAAGTCTCATAAATGTTCCATATGTCACTTTCTCTAAAATTATAATCTATTATCTCACTCAAGTGGAATAATAATGCATTGAAAAAACTAAATTTATCCCAGGTGCCCCAGCAGGTTGATTCTTCATTATGTGTTAATCGTTAATGGCAATTTTCCATGGAGCATCTGCCAGTTCGAGTGAGCAGAGCTTCCAGAAATGATATTTTAATTTTAAGCATAGACACTAACAGAACATAAAGAGTGCAGGTTTTTTAATCAATACTTACTTTGTGTGTTTATGTGTGTATAAACTAGCTGGGCATAGATATTATTTCAAGCAACAGTGCAAAATTAAAATTATTCTTGTGCTGTTCTAATTTACTGGAATGCTTTTTTTTCCCAAAGTACTAAGTCTTCACTACACTGTGGGTAAGACAAGGACAATTGTCAGCTGAGATATTATATTAGTATTGTTTTATATATATACACATTAGTAATATAATAACACTATATGGGATTATGGTTTAGGATTAGGATTAAGTTCAGATGATGTTGAGGAATTTCACTGTGTCACTTTGCTACAACGTCATATAAGTCTGTGATTATTTTCCTGATTGTCTTCAGTCTAAACGGGCAAAGCAAAAAGCAGATTTGAAATATGGATCTAAGAGACATGGAGAGAAACGTGGTGTGACCAGTTGTATTGATGGGAGACATTGAGTCTGTGGTTACCATCTACAAGTAACGCTCAGCTGATTTTTTTTTTCCCACCTTTGAGTGCTGAGTCATTGAATAGACCAAGGTAAGGGCACCCATAGATGAACAGTTAAAGTGGTAGCACTGGAAAGAGCTAATGTCTGATGGGGATTTGAAGAAGTGTGAATAAGCAGATATGGGCAGTAGCGTTTCTGTCTCAGGTCTTTTGCAGAATAAATTATAAGTGGAGGACAACAAAACAACTGAAAAATTAAGATAGAGTTTAGAATTATAAAAATGTGATATCATTTTTGTAATTTTGCATAAAATAAAATAAAATAAAGTCTTTCAAAAGTGACTTGAAGAGGCTCCTGATGAGGAGCATAATGGTGTTTTTTGACAAAAATTCAAATTCAGTTCCTGATTGTGTCATTGAAGCGTGTTGTGTTTTCCAGTACTACATTTCTTCCGCACCTTTCATGTTGAGTGTCAACTTCTGCTGTGAACTTTGATTATATTGTAGAATTTATAAGGAAGCTTTGCTGTTTAAATGACCCAAATAATCAGGAAACTGATTATATAAAACATGTTAAAGATGATGGGAAGAAAAAGCAGAATATATTATTCCCTGTTGGTAAACTTCTCTGTGTTCTTCTTAATGATAAACACGTATTTGAGTGGAACATGATTCAACCTGTGATAAATATGTCAGTACTTTCTTCATACATGGCCAATTTCCTTTGAAAGTCAGGGAGGCAGTGTAGTTTTCTCTAACAAATACTTTTGTCTTGTAAAATTGTTTTTTTTCGCATGAATGCAATCCAGCCTGGTGAATTACAGACATAGAAAAGAAAATGGGGATTCAGTTTACAGGCGTTAACAGTTCAGTGTCCACACTGTCTGAATAGAGGAAAGAAGGCTCTCCATTAAAAGATAACAAATGCCTTAAGATTTTCAAATACTTATTCTGCTGAAACCCAGCACAAAATTTTGGGAAGGCATCCATGACAAACAGCTGAGTTCTCTTTTTCCTATTTGCAGTAGAATTAAAAGCGTATGATTTTATCCTGTCAGGAAGATGGGAGCCAGTTTGTTCCTGAGCTCTGAGTGTTTGTATTTGATACTCCAATTAATCATCGGCTTGGGCTTTTCGCAGTCTGCTTGAAAAGAATTTGGTAGATGTCTAGAGCATGTATTTACACAGAAAACCCTGATTCTCTTTCCAGTTCATGCGGTTCTGTTATGTTTGTCAGGAACTGGACGAAGCAGCAGTATAACCAGAGGGGATCCACGGTGGGAATATAGAAATTACCAAGATGAGCTGTTCAGGAGAGATCACAGAGCAATCGTATTTCAGATAATAGAGTTATGTTTTAATTCAGATTTAAAAGCGTGGCTGAGAGGATTTCTAGGATATGAGCCTGATTATGGGGAGTACTCTATGCAATCAGGGCTTCGGGATTACTATTTTTGTAAGGTTTTATAGGAAAATGCTGCAAGATCTTGCAATTTGACCCTCAGCTTGGCTTTTCATGTGAAAATGCTGAATATAATGTTAGGATTAATAGGAGGAGGTGTAATGGTAAAAGTTAGGCGTGTGGCAGTGGAGGGGAGTCTGGAGGAAAGTGTTTTTCTCTTCAGTAGTTCAATTAGTTGTTTTGGAAGGGAGATTCTTAAAAGCAGCCTAATTTTTATTGGTCACTTAAACTGTTCTCTTGCTATAAAATTGCAGGATGTAATAGCAGATCTTAGCTGCCAAATACTAGTTCAGAATTTAATATGACACAGTACTCGAGAGCTTTAGGAAGAATCCTGCATATAATGTGAAACTAATGGTCTCTTTTGGTTGGATAATTCTGTGTTATTTTGGCAGTGTATTTATTTATTTCTCTAAGTGAGCAATTTTAAAACATTGCAGGGAAATCTTTTGTCCACCATTAAAACCACAAAGGTCTAGTAATAAGAAGGGTAGGTATGATTATGGCAGTGATTTTCTGGTTTCCAAGCTTTCTTTTCAAGCAGAGTTTGAGCTTCTGACATTTTCACATTTACAAATGAAGAAATATGCTGTACAGATGCAAATAGAATAACGGCCTTGCTGAAGAACCGGACAGGTTCTTCCACAGTTACTCTAAAATGTTGACAAACTTCCAAGGCAGTCTTGCATGAACAGGAACTGAATTTAAAGTAAGAAAAATCAACATGGAAAAAATTAACCCTTGGAACCCTGAGTGATGTCCTCACAGTTACTATGAATTTGTCACTTTGCAGACGGCACAGTGGGAAAATACAGTGCAGGGGTTTCCTGCAAGCTCTGTGCTTCTGGTGGGGGAACGCTGCAGCAGCAATGGGGTTTGTGCAGGGACCCCGAGTGTGTCAGCAGCATTGTGACAAGTCACGTTGCTTTACTTAGCTTGGCTGAGTACGGAGTTACAACTTAATAAAGTTCTAAAATGCTTAATAACATGATGTTTTTATTTGCATAAGTGTACCTGACTAGAAAATGTCATAATCTTCTTTTGTAGTCCTGCAGTCATCATATGGCTGTAATGCAGAATAGACTAAACCCAGATTAATCATGTGCTAAACAAGAGCAAAACGTGACACTCTTATTAAAAAAAAAAAAAAAAAAACCAAAACACACAAACAAACCAACAAATACAAAAGTTAGACATGTTTTGGTTATGTCCTTGTGCAGAATACGTAAGTGCTGAGAAAGGAGCCTGCTGTCTTCCGTTGGCATCATGGACTAAAGCAATGTACATTCCAGTTTCCCGGTGTTACAGGACTTTTATGGATTCATAAAGTTCTTTCATGGAATAAGCAGCCTAATCGAATATTACCTGAGAATGTTCCCCAGGTTTATGAGACACACAATATGTTTATGTGTTTCTCTAATGATTCAAAGATCAGTTGGGTTCTCATACAAAGGATATTATATTTTTGGCGTATTTTCGTATATATGTTCTTTGTATTTCAGCGATGGCCATTTCTCTTGAAATTTCTTGTCAAAATCTGGAGATGTCAGATGTTTGTATAAATAATCAAGTTAAGAGGAAAATTAAGGAAGAAGGCTTTCTTCTATGAAAGAAACTTGATTTTGCCAGTGGTGTCTTTAGCCCAGTTAATGAGATGTATTTTATGTTGTTTTCAGTATTTTCCTTCTTTCTTTCCTGGTGGAGTAGTTTTGTTTTCCAGACAATGTTGTGGACAGTAGTGTTTGAGTCTAGATGGACACTCTCTGGAGTTCTTGTTTAGAAAAACTTGATTCCTTTGTGGTCTAAAACTGAATTAATAGGCTGAAGTCATGTTGAAACTGCTGAATTTTCTCTTCCATGAGGATTTGCAGGGAAGCTGCAATGACTTTAGAAGCAATAACTTTATTTTTTTAACCATTTACTAATATAGTGTCCAGATACACTTACTAATGATTTTGTGTGTGTCAAAGGCTAATTCTGTTTCTTTCATTTTTTTTTTTAATGTTGACCTTGCTTTTTGAAAAATACATGATTATGTGTTGGCTCATTTTCGAACCCACTGTATTACTCTTGCATAATAATTAATCATTTCCATTCTCTGATTTTCGGTCAGTATTTGCAGGTATGTACCCTTTTAAGTATCATATAATGTGACAGTGGTAATAGGTTCTGAACAGGAAGAAGTAGTAGCAATCCATTTCGAAAGATTTATAGCACAATGGGAGATGATCTCTACTAATCATGGAGGACCACACTTCAAATAATTTTGTTCACCAGGGGTGACTATTTATTTTCAGGCTTGTAGTGGCTGGAGCTATTTATCATTTTTAAAATGTTTCCATCATAGTATTGGTCTCCTGCTGCTGATACGACAGACCAAATTGAAGACCCCCTGTATTTTTTGCATTTAAAGTAAATTCAATAAGAAGGCAGCAGAAAGGATTCTGTAGTCTTCAGTGAAAACTTGTGTATAAGTAGACCATATCCTTATTAAAAGTAATCTTCCAAATTAAAGAGACTTGAGCCTTTAAGACCTATAAAAATGTTTTTAAAAAAATGAGTAGCAGAATTTGTGGAATACATCCTTGATGTACTTGAAATGACTCTTTGATGACATTTTTTAAACTAAAAATATCAAAATCTCAACCTCTCTGAATGGAGTTTGTTGCATAGTGTGAATCAATGCATTTTTACACATCACTACATCATTCTTCACTCTGTGCTCAGACGTTTCTGCAACCAACTCTGATAAGCGCTTGTGGGAATTAAATGAAGTTCCAGACACAGAGTAGTTCCTAATATGGATGTATCTTTTCCAGGTTGCAAATACAATTATCCTTTCTGCATCAAGGAAGAAATTCACTAGGGTACCCTGTGCAGATAGCAAGGCACAGTCTTTTCAAATCAGTTTGATGAAATATCTTTGTCCCAAATTCCATGTTCTTTGTTCAGCCTTTGTAGGGAGACACTCCTTTTGCCTTTGTTTAAGAGAAGGAAGACCCCATGTAAAGATGTGTGTGTATATACACATTAAACAATATTGAATTTTATTACCAAGACAATTTTCATATGGCAAAAACACTGGTTTGGGTGGTAAGTAATACATTGAGAATAGGAAATGCAACATTTACTCAGCCACTTGAAGTTTTATAAAAGAAATATCTCTTCTTGTAATTAGTAATTTAGTAATCTCAAATTTACACTTCGTTGCTAATTGCAAGTGTTTTCTTTCCCTGCACTGCATTTGTCCACACACCAATAACTCTGCAAAAACATTGGTTTTCAGGGAGTTACGTGCTGCTTGGTACTTTCTGAAAAATCTTCTCATTTTAGCTCAAATACATTTTACAAATAGCTCACCATAATTTCATGAGCACTTTTTTACATTCACTGGCCACCAATTTAATACTTGAGGTTTTTTAGTTCTTCTTTTATTCTTTCTACCAATAAAATAAGTAATGTTACCTTTTCATAACACAATTTCTAGTATTATCGTTGTGTTGCTGAGATGTTGATGCTGATTTTCAGGGTCTCCTAGGTTAACTTATCCCTGAGAAAAACAGAGTGATGCAGTAGCTAGCTTGTACTGTGTTCAGTGCACCTGAGACTTGGAACAGAATCAGCAAACAAAATCCCATTTGATCTAATTTCCACCCTTCATCATTATTCAATTCTCAGGAAGGTATTGTGTGTGAAATGTTGATGGTAGTTGAACAGATTTTTTTAAGAAGGAGCAAAAAAAATTAAAAAATCACCCTCCCTGTTGCTTGGCAGAACTTTCTGTGTTTTCATAGTTTAACACTACGTTCAAGAATTCTAAGATTAAAAATTACTTACCTGCCAGTTTAAGAGACTGTATACAATAGTATTTCTTGCTATAATCTCTGAATTCAGCATCTCTTACACTTTTTCTCCACCATCTAGCCTAGGAAGCTTGGAGATTCTCTTTTCCCCAACCGTTCAGACACTCTGTTATGGTTTTTTATCTGTTTTTCAGTTTTCTTTCTTGCATGGTACGTTGCTTCTGTATCCTTTCTGAGCCATTTCTATGGCACTATATCCATTCTTTTCATCTACTCTTAGTTTCTCTCTTAGAAAACAGATCCTTTTTAGAATATGTTATGCTTAGCTCGTATTATAAAAATTTTAATACGTATTTCTAAATTCTTGCTTTCATATATTAGTTGAAGCCAGATCCAGGGGATATTTTGTGATTAGGAGGCAGAAATAGAAAACAGTCTGCTGGCCAGTAATCAAACACTTCGCTTTCTTCCCTGTCTGTTCAAATACAGAGCAAAAAAGCAACATACTACATTGTCTACTGAGCAAAATGTACAATAGTCCCAGCCTGTGATGTGAAGCCTCGCCATGGGTTGCTCTTAAAAGAGAACCCTTCTTCCTGTGCTACAGAATATAGAGTTTCTGCCATCAGATGTGAATTCATGACTCCTGCCAAGAATGCAGGTTATTAAAAAAAATATATATATAGAACCTTGATAAAGAATGAAAACATCCAGAAGTCACAATAACGTTACAACTCTGAAGCAAGAAGGAGTTCCTGTACTTTATATGCTTTTGAATAAAAAGCAGTAGACGATAACAGAGTAAACTTGTTTGTGCACATAGGAGAAAAATTGAAAGATATTTCCAATAAACATTTAAGTTCTTGAGGTATAAAGCAATATGTTGGACAAATATAAGGCTTTTTTATACATTGTAAATATAAACTTTAAATATAATCTACGTTCACAAGCTACCTAATGTAGTAAGTGTAGCAAGTAGGTCCAGTGGTTGGTAGAGAGAAATAAGTGCTAGTTTTATTCCTTTGAATAATTAGCTTGTTGCATTAACTTGGAGCATCATGGGGGATAAATTGTAAAATAAGTTTTCTATATAATAGAATATCTTTTAACACTCTCAGCTATTTCTAAAGCAGAGCCTGTGGATTCTCAGGAAAGCTTTCATGAGGTGTCTGGGCACAGAGCCTGGTTTTGTCTGTCCACGCCCCACTTCAGGAGTGACCCTCTGTCCGTAGAGCTGCCTTTTGGGTCAGACCTGCTTTCCTTGATCCTGCTTTATTTACTCATTCCTAACCTCACATGCTCCCGCCATGTCTTGTAAAGTTATGGTTCATTTCTGAACATTAAAATAACAGCATACTGTGAGAGCTGCCTGGTCCAAAGGGAACTGGGTCAGCAAAGAAAGAATCCTTGGAACAGAGGCAGAACAGAGAAGACCAAAATGAAAAATGACTTTGGTAGTTGCTACCTAAACCCGAATTTGGAAGTCTGGAAAAGACATACCTGAGGGAGGACATAGAGACAATGATAACATAAAGGTTGGTGTAAAATGGTGATTAGTGAATTATCCTCTACGTCCTCTAATCTGATAGAGAAATCCACTGTTGGCCCCACAAGAAGCAGGTTAATGTGCTGGATTGATCTTGGTCTCGCACAGTGTGACTCTTCTAATGATCTGTTCATTACTTACTCGTTCTCATTCTGTTCATTTGTCTCTGTTTAAAAGCTACAGTAACATCACCAAAAAAAGTAACAACAAACAAATCATGGAGAAGACTAAGGGTAAAATCAGGGTATGAGGTTGAGTTTTTGCATAAGGAACCTTTTAAAAAAGCACTTCGATATTATTTACAGAATTGTGACAGATTATAGTTCAAGATATTTCACTGTAAAGGCTAATTTCTAATGAATCTTCTGATTTTTTTTTTCTATTAGGACTTGATCCACAGCCTCTAAGTCCAGCATTTAAAGGTTCTTTTTGAGAAAGAAACTACTGCTATCTGTATGTGAAGTATTCAGAGGGACAGCCTGTTGCCCTGGCCGTACTTCCACTTCAAGCACTGGAATTTCTTCTTTTGGCTGCAGCTGCATTGCAACACCAGCTCAGCATGCCGGGTAAGTGCTTGCAGCTCAGTAGACCTGCGATATTTATCAACAGTCTGTGGAAGAAAAATGCTTATTTGTCATGATAATTCCATCAGACGTTATCTTTTATCCTTGCTGCGGAGTCAGAACTGTGAATTACTGAGGGATGCAAATGGTACCTCAGCTCTGCTCTTGGGACGGGGCAGAGGGTATTCAACATGTTTGTTCAGATCTGGTTGTTGGGATCTAGGTCTTGGGCTCATGGTATACGTGGGTAGAGCGAGAAGACTGTCCATATGTGAACAAAAGGTGTAAAACAGTAGTAAAAACTGTAATGAATAATAATTCCATTTTCTCTCTGTCCCAGCACAATGTTATAAACAAGGTGCGTGTAGATCGTAGCGCTGTGCTGGGGTCAGCCGTGGATGGCCAAGGAAAGAGTAAATCTGCTTTGTAGCATCCACGCATAGAAGTAAACGTCTGAACTATGAAACAGTGACACACACATGTTTCTTGGGGTTGCCTAGCAATAATTCATTACAGCCACTAATGGAATGATAGGTTTGCTATGAAGAGCTTTTAAGAAAGTGAGGTGGGTAGGTGCAGCGATATAGTACAACACAGGGAAAATAAGAGGAAAAATAATCTTTATCAAAAGCGACAGGACTAAGCAGAGAATGCCCATTGCAGTGGGATGCTGTGAAGATAATACGATCACAAGTTTAGCATAGGAATTTGCCTCAGGGCAGTTACTGTTCAGTCTGGTAGCATAGAAATAACTGGCTTTAACCCTAGAATTTAACCTGATTCACAATGAAAAGTAAAAATGCTTCATTATTCCTATTAGCTTAAAGTATTTTGAATGAAGTAGTTTTCGTCGATGTTATTGAGCTTAGGTGCCCAGTTTACACACATAAGAGAAATCAGTAATGTGTGAACAATTGCTAATGAAGTGTATCTTGCACGTTACCTAACGCTAGAATACAGGCTGCGTGTACAGGCGCTCTTACAGAGAATCAGGTCTATGTATTGCTGAGGTCCCATTCCATCATTTTGTCACAACTTCGTTCTCAACTACATTTATTTCCTGCTTTATGCAATGTGGAATACTTACTGTTTTAAACTGTTTTTGTTGAATATCTGCTGTGTTTCCTTCCTGAGGGAATTGCGTGTCGGTTCCTGAGGTGATACCGATATAAAGTGCTTCAGCATCCTTTGGAATCAAGACTATTTTACAAACATGAAATGGTAATTAAAGACCACGGGTAACTTAGTGGCAACCATTAAGTAAGCTCATGGTAATGAGCCACATGGGAGTCTTTTCTATTTGCCTCTTTTAAATTTTTATTTGATTTTTGGTTTTATTTTGTGTTTCAGAAAGAGTCTGAAAACAGACCTCTGCTATGAGACTGGTCTGGAACCATACTGGTAGTTGACACTCCAGAACTAATAAAAATGTATCCAAAGTTAAGGCTTCCTGCTCAATTAGTTATTGCTCCTGCAGTGTGGGGTATTGTGTGTGTGTGTGGATTTGGTTCGGTTTGGCTTTTTTTCCCCCGTAGACAAGGGTCACAGCAGGATTTTCATTTAATACTGAGAACACTTTAGAAGAGAAATCATAAATGAGTGGACTAAAGATCCTAAAGTGCTTCAAGATGTGTTAAAAGAGTTTTAAGTAGTCTTTGCTACATCCTGCAGTTGTTTTTTAATTCTTCCAACCTTTGTTTCTCTTACTGCTTTTGTTTCAGCATATGAGCTATCTGATACAAGTGTTTTTGTATTTCATAATTTAAACTCCTCTAATAGTCTATAGTATAAGCTATCAATATAATAGTATGTTAAAATTTCCCTCAAATATCTTTATATGTGAATATATTATGTATTTATATACATTGCATGTATTAAAATTCATGCATTTGTTTAATGGACCATGTATGGAGTGCTGCCATGTACTAGAGTGCTGGAATTTCAGGATGGATGTAGACTCTGGTGCTTGAGTTTCCAGAAAACATAACTTGTCCTCTTGCCATGTTACCAGTGAAGTTAGGGAGTGCTGTCATTTTGAACTGTGCTTTTGGAGAACGCCTTTGTGTGCTGAAGCAAAAAAAATATTTCATGGATCTTTGGACTGTCCACAGGAAAAGCTAGATCATACGGCTGTTCAGATTAACTTTAGTTTACACAGTATCGTGTAAGCACGGATCCACAAAGAGCCATCTCCAGCCATTTGCACATTCCCCTTCATCTGCAGTGCTAAATGTCTCGATCAGAAGATGTTAAATGGCTGCCTCTCTGTTTCACTTTGCTGGAAGGGAGTGGTGATAGTCTTTGCTGTTTAAGATGGACGGTTCACTTGTTGTTCACAGGAGGAGAAAAAATTTCCAATCATTCTGCACCACTGGAGTCTGGCATGAGCTGCCAGGAAAAAGGAGGATAAATGGCATCAGAAAAAAAGGCAGATGTGAAGGTGCTTTGCAGTGCAGAAACTTACTCATACCGAAACAAGTGGCTAAAATGCACAAAATGCCAACCTAAAGGTGGTACAACTTAGAGAGTTTACCTTATTTAGAATAAATGTTATGAATAATTCAGTGCAAGTGACAAATATTGTTTTTTCCAGTCACTCAGTCATAGTAGTCTCAAGGTATGTAACTGTGTGTTTTCTTCTCACTATGAGTTTTTTTTCATTGTTTGGAAGAGTTGACTAGTGCCATGAAATTATTTTGGATTACTTGTTGCCATAAATATAAACATTTCAGTTCCAGGGCAGCACAACTTTTTCCACCTTCTATACTTCTTGTGGAGAAAGCTCTGAGAATGTGGACAAGTGGTTTGGGCAAAAAAAGCAGGCTTTGTGTTAAATGTTAGAGCAGGATTTAATCTGGACTTTCTGGCTCTGGCCGTGATTTTGTGAGTTGTGGAAAGCTGACTGTTTTCTATGGCTGAAGTTGTTTGCTGCAGAAGAGGAGGAAGGGAGAAATAATTTTTACCCTTTTACTGGAGTGCTTACTACTCTGCTCATGATAAGATGTTATTATGAATATTATTGTGTAATTCACCAGTTCAGTCCAAGGATTAAATCTCGATCAAAAGGGACTGTGTCAGTATGTATGCAGGAGAAGCATTTTAATCACTTGAAAATGCAACCAGAAGCTTCAGAGTTGCCATTTCCTTTGTCATTATGGGACAGTGCTTTTAACATCATCTTCCCCCTCCTTCCCTTCAGCTACTCGAAGCTGCACTTCTGCATCTGGACTTAGAATGAAACATTTCACGCGCTGTACTGTGTCTCAACCCAAAGAGGAAAGGCATAGATTTGGGGTTAGTGGCTTCCCAAAGAGCACCAATGTGCGTGTCTGTCTGGGAGAGAAGCACTCAAACTAACTAACTCTGATTTTGCTAGTTCTTTCCCGTTTTCCCTGTTCTAGTGAGTGTAGCGTTTGTTGCTTCTCGTATGTCTTAAGTCTTCTGCCACATGCTGTTGCTAAGAAACAGTGCTGTTAGGAGTGATCCAAATAACAAATTCCTGTTAAATTTACTATCAAAAAAAAGAGGGGTTGTCTGCAGGATTTTTGTTTCATGGATTACACCAATCAGATAGCTGGATTTCAATTTAAATGTTCTTGATAAAACGGTAGATGAAGTCTATAATGGTGGGTGTTCGGGGGAAGATCCCAGCTCAATGTATTTGAATGGTCCCTCCAGCTGAAAAGCCCATGGTACCCTTTAAAGAGCTCATAGCTGCCTGCTGGGAAAATGAAGCCTTGTAGGGAAGTCACAGAACGGTGGAACTCTGTGAATAACTGATTCTTTGGGTTCCTTAGCTGAAACAAAATAAAAGAAAACAGGAATGGTCCAAGATGACCTGAACCTTGAAAAGGTTGGAGAAGTTGACATTCAAAAAAGGAAAAATATTTTGTCTCAAGTTTAATGTTTTGAATTTTGGGGTTTTTTCCAATATTAAAAGAAAAACTTCACATCAAAACAAAATATCACAAAAATAAATGAGCGCATCATGAAAATAAAGGAGATATGTTTTTCCAGGTAAACCTCCTTGGCAGATTTGTCATTAATTAGCAAAGAAAAAATTTGTGTAGCATGAAGTGAATTTCTAATTAAATAACTTCTACCCTGAAACTTCTGAATAAGGGAAAGGGCCTTGTTCTTAGAGATCTTCTGAGTGCTCACAGTCAATTCCTCAGATCGTGGCTTTATGTGTGGATGGCAGCAATGCTTTTGGAGCCAAAAATTATGTCAGTGATGTCTCCAGAGAACTTGATGACAGAATTCTGTAATATTTTCCAAGGCATAGAAAATAAATTACAGTATTCATATATGAATGAAATTTTGTAGCGTTGCTATAAAGTATTTTTAAAAGCTTTTTTGCTTTAGTTTCTGTTTGACTTGGAGTGAGCCTGAACTGTGGAATGGAACAGAGTGTGTACAGATGAAACTAATTAAATACTAGCTGTTGCTCTTCTTTTTGAATCTCTGGGGTTTTTTTTTTTAGCTTGCTGTCTCAACTTTGATTGTTAAAATACGTATGGTAGTTTTCACCCCGTGTTACCTGTGAGTGTTTGTCCTCTTTACTAATTAGGTGTCAGGATGTCAGTGATTAATGTAAAATCATGAATAAATTACAAATAAAAGCCATACATGTGTACACAGCCATTTAACTAATTAAAATGCTATGCAGCATGAAGTACACTAGTGATAACCGCTTCTGACCTTTGAGTTGGAGTTTCATTTGCCTGCAATTTCACTGATTGATTAAGTAGATGATAATAGTCAAGTCAGAGTCACAGCTGTAAGACTCATTTGTCACAACAGTGCAAAAGACAATCTCCATCTGTCATTATTGAAGAAAGTTCAACACATTTGATCTACTTTTCAGTCCTGTGCCTACTTGTCATTCAGCATTTACATAATCAGGGAAAATATGGTTAAGAGTGTAGTCCTAAATAGTGATTAAGACTTAATCATGACAAAAACAAATGGGTAAAAAATAGAAATGAGTCTGGGAAATTTGTGCATTTTTGCTTAAATATGCCTACCCACTTTTTTAATATTTTCGTAGGAAGGAGGCTGCAGACATCAAATTAAATGTGATGAAAGATGTACAGAAGGCTATTGTAGTCATTCAACGTGAAGTAGAAGGAAAAGTAGCTTAGGAAAGAAACTGTCACCAGTGCTTAGACAGATGCATCTTTGGGCTTTCTTCATGTCCTGCAGGGTTTTGACCTGCATCCAAGTGCAGTGGCTGAAGCTTAGACAAATCTATAATTAATAACTGTGGGTTATAGAGTCCAGTTAGAGATGCGTATTTCTGTGCTGCTTTTGCTAGGTAGTATCAATGTCTTGTCTACTTAGCAGTGGTGTAACTTTAGGGAGCACAGATCTCATGTCATAGTTTCTTTTGAGGAGTTTTCCCTGAACTAGTGACTGTTGTTTCCACTTTGTCTCATCTATTCTTTGTCAGAGCCATTACGATTTTTTCATCTTATGAGTTGTGTTTTGGGTGTTTTAAAAAAGGGGGAGATTTTGCTCAGTGGCCAACCTAGAGCATTTTGATGGTTCTTTTGAATGAGGGATTAAAAAAAAAAAAAAAAGCTAACAACAAAACCACCCCTATCCCCCAAACTCAGGAAATAAAATATCATGCTTCCAAACAATGTGTGCTCTCTTCATAGCCCAGATGCTCTGTAAAATTTTTTTTTTGTGTTTCAATTTCTGTGTTACTACCCAAATATCAATTTCCCTGAGCAGATGCAGGGTGCGCAGGATCTGTGCCTTATGGCTGCTCTGCTGTCCAGGACGCCCAAGCACTGTAGGACCTGGGAACCCAGCCCAGAACTTCCAGCTCTGCAGCAGGGATGCCCCAAGAGTCCTGGATTCAAGCCGTAGTTTCAAGGTTTAGAGGTTTTAATGCCAATGGAGAAGTGGAGGGAGCAATGGCTCCCCAGGCTCTTGGCCTTCTAGTTCTAGAGTGGGGAACTGGAGGAACTGGAGTTCAAGGGAGCGCAGCACAGGGGCACCTCAGATGGGAATAGTTGGGGACACCTGTCTGCCCTTCCAAGACTGATCTGATCATGCATTGCCAGGGAAAACCTTGGTATCAGGTAGTATCTCTTTCCTGAATTCAGATCCACTCTAGATCCCCAACAGCTTCTGTCCTTCAGTGGGTTACATTTAGTTTCCAGGCAGGGGTGCTACGTTGCAGACTGGTTGCATAAGTCCAGGTTCCTATATCGTCTTGACTAGTCCTGTGTCTGGTGGGTGCTACAGCTCCCTTGCAACCCAAAAATGGGGCACTAGGGGGGAGGCTATGTATACTCTGGTACAGGTTCAGTTAGGAGTCTGCACCTAATCCTACCGGTATAATTTTATAGAAATGCTTTTTATTGGATTCATATGGGATCAATGTCTCCTTAAGATATATTATTTTGGAGAATCATAGTTCTCTCGGTTAAAACGCAGAGCTCTCAGCAACACAAAAACCTTCCCAGTTACCAGTTACAGGATTTTCCAAACATCTGGTTGTTCAGCAGAGCTATACAGAGAAATGAAATAAGGAACAGAGAGAAATTGAATAAATTTTCGTTACAGATCTGTCTGAAACTTTAAAGTCCAAGATGAATGGATTTAATAGCTGGGGACACTTTGGTTTTCCTATAACTCAAATATGTCAACTTTACAGCATGCAGGCCCTTAGGCCATCACTTGAAGTGAGTCATCTTTATTTTACAGTGTTTAAACTGGGCATACGTTCTGGATTTTGTGATACGCTAAAATCTGACAGATTGTGACTGGGGGCTTTATTTTCATACCTGTAAATAAACTAAGCATTGTTTTACAATATTGCAATAAGTCTATTCTATGATCAGTCGTGAAAAAGCTCAGAGAACCATTTTTAGAACAGACTGTGGCTCTGCATTATTAGACTTTCAGTTAAGGTAATGGGAATTCAATAGAGTCCTGTCTGAAAGAATATATCCTACCAGTGTGTGAGTGCAATAAGGTTCAATTCGTTACGCTTTGATTACTGTAGTGCTCATCTAGTGAAATTATTTTTTTTTATTTTTATTGTGAGCTGTGTATTACATATGTAGTGCATACGCATGAACCTAGACCTCTTTCCTCTTTCAGATTTTCAAATAGTGCTGCAGTGCAGAAGGTGCATCCAGCAATGTGGGATGTGGAAAGAGACACACAACGCTACTGGGAACATGGAGTTCAGGTCATCCCAGATCATTTCCTTTTTCTTCCTGCAGAAACACATCACAAAAAAAGAACAAGGCTTCTGCCAGATTTTAATATTGATGCGGATCTGAAAATGTATGAAATGAATGAAGACATCAGGCAAGTACCAATGACATTGCCACTGTCAAATGATACTAAGACGACCTGAGCTTCCCATTCAGAAATTATACCAAGAATCACACTTGTGATAATATTTGATTTACTTTATAAAAGGCTGTTCAGAAAAAGACAAGACAAATTGCTAGTTTTATATATCTGTATAGACAAATTTTAAAAATAGATTCTAGGGTGTTGGAAGATCGTCCTTGCTCTTTGGCTTCTGTCCACATATTTTCTTTGAGGTCTTGTTTATATTGGGGATTTGCTTCCATTTCAGTCAAGGACAAACTGCTGTTAGAATAGCTAATCTGTTGTAAATGCCAGCCTGTGTAGGATTCCCATTACTGTAGTCCGTCCTCTAACTTACTGTGGTTTGAGGGAGGACACATTTGTGCCAGTACCAGTAGCAGACTCCATTACCAACTGGGGCCAGTGGGAGGTTCCGAGCTGGGTGAAAATATTGCTGCTCACAGCTGTTCGTCACTGCTCTGCTGTGGAAACGAGTCCCCCCACTCTGCCGGTGTAGCAGCACGTGTGGCTGTTCCCCAGCTGGGACACACACAGCTGCATGGGTAAATTTGTAGGAGCAATTCCGCCTTGGGAGAGGAGTGAGGGCACTGAGATGCTTGGGCTGGCTCGCAGGCTCAGCTGCGAGTAGGACTGCCTCTCTAACCCGGTCCAAAACTGGGCTGTACAAACAACCCACTAGTGATTGCTGCTGGCTGTGGAGCCTAACAATGTTCCTGCTCATACGGGCTTTTTAGAGGCGGCAAAGAAACCTGTTGCTAGTGCCTGCATCGGTATTTTAAAGGAGTCAGAATGAACAACCGAAGCAAATAATCTTATGGTAATCTGAAACGCTTCTCAGATGATATCACTTCTTGTCTGTCTGCAGAGCAGAATGCCAAGCTTCTGAAATGGACACTTTCATCATCTTTATTGAGGAATAACATATTCAAAGTGATGAGGTTGTGCAGAGATTTCCTATAGAAGAATTCAGTTCGCCTTGTTCATTTTTTTGGTGTTAATCTGATTCTTCCCTCATTGCCAAAAAGCATGAGTAACAGCTTGAAATGCTGGAGCCAAGGAACAGATAACTTTGTGGAGGTATAAAATGTTTTAATTCTCCTGGTTCAGATATCTAAAACAAACTTCCCTGGGGGAGTGTTTTTCCTTATTAACTCATTTGTAAGATAACTGAAGCTACAGGTGTTCGGCTTTAATAAGGCGTTAGTGAACAATTATATAAGACACTAAAAATAAATCTAGAGTCTTTGCGTGAAGGAAATGAGAACCGAGTGAAAAAATATTTAACAGCAAAACTGCACAATCAAATAAGGGAGAAGATTTTTAGAAAGTGAAATTGTTGGATAAAACCTTTAATACATATGGAAAGGATGTTGTTGAAAGAAGGATGGAAGGACTGAGTATTTTTATGTGCAAGATATGAAGAGACACCAATAACATATAAAGAAATAACTGGTGCTAACACTACTGATAAAATCATTTTGTGCTTGGATTAAAATGTTCTTTAAAATATTGTTTTAAAATAGTGCAGAGCCAGCTTTTTGCTAACAGTGTCTGTTGTATTCTCTTGATTTATGAAATCTCATTTCAATTGCAAACCGCTGGCTCTTCGGTGTTTGTGCCTGAGCACTGTGTAATTCTGCAGACAGCTCAGCTAGCAGCAGTGCTAAGAGAAAGAGGAAATTAGGTGTATTAAACCTGAATAATCAGTGACATTCAAATAACAGTTCTGCTTTTGTATTTCTTATTTGTTAGAAGGCAGATCCTAATAAAAATTCTAACATGTCTTAGCCTTGGAAACAATGATCTGTTGTATTAACCTCAACAGAACACATTTAGGACAGAGGTTCTGACATTTTCTTAATTATAAGAAAGTATCTGGTGAAATGCTTGGCTCCCATTTGTGTTCATCTGAACTTACCTTTTTACTCTTCACAGTTGTATCACACTCCATCTCAACTTCAACCGTAAATTAGACAAGTGCTCATCTCTCGTGAAATTCCCTTTAGAATTTGTTTTGTAGCGATAAGAAGTTGAGACAGAGTGAGGTGAGGACTTCAGCAGTGTTTGGGGTCATGGAAGTGCAAGTCCTTCTACTTTTGGTGTAGCTTGTGCTCATAAGCCACTAAATATGTAAAGTCATCTGTAAATACCGTACCTAACATCGTGTAAGATGCCATACCTCAGTAGTTTATTCAGGGGAATGGAGTTAAGTGAGTTTGAAGTTGCTTACCACATGCCTATTTGATACTCTCAGACAAAGTTGAGGACTGGATACAGAAGCATGGGTTGTGCGAGAAGACTGAAACACTTCAAGGTATGTAGATGGCTTTGAAAACACAAGAATGAGTCCTTGTAACGAGTCAGTGCACAGCATTGTCCGGAGCTGTGAATACAGGCTGCAGCTGTGGAAATACCTCTGCAGTGCTGCTGACAAAAGGGCTTTGTGATAATTTCAGAATAGAAGGCATTGCAGTTTGATAAGTGAACAAGTGCAACATTTGCTACGTTTCTTAGTCATTCCCCACCAAAATAGAGAAAAACATAGTTGATCTTTGTGGTCTGTGAGAACTACTGATATTGCTCTTAATATTTTTCTGTTCTTGCAATAGTTATAGTAGTTATTAATTGGAGTAAATTCTAGTAAATTTTAATGCTTTACTTCTATTTACGCTAGCCTTGTGTCTCAATGCAGGTATATATTTATATCCCTCTACCTGTATTTTTGTACATATAAGTAGATGCATATATATAATATATGTTTATACACACACACAGAAGTTTATTTTTCTGATTTTGCAGATGCATCTACCTCTTGTTAATACTAGAAGCTAGATGGTAATAAAGCTTTTTTTCTTTTGTAAAAAATGTTTAAGGCTGGAATTGGGCCACTGTTTTTTACATAACTCTCTTTCAGAGACAGTCAAACTATTTGGCAGCTGCACTCCTCTCTTTTTGATAAGGTAGGAATAACAGTTTTCCTTGAAAGCTGGTTGTGTTTTTTGTTCTTGCTGGCTAATTTCTTGATTTGCTAAGCTAAAGTTTCAGAATTAACACAGGAAACACTCTTTTAGGGTATTCTTTGAAATTCTCATATTTAATGCCATTTGTAGATATGCAGTTTCATTACAGAAGCAGAATATCCTTTTTTTTCTTTCTGTATGCTCCTGTAAGTTCGTTAAAAGCTAGGATATATTCTAAGGTTATTAATAGCTCTGTATTACTACCTGTAAGCCATAGCCAAACTGAGCAAGTTCCAGGAGTGTGAAATAAGTGTGAGAACCTGGAGGTAGTGTTGGGTACACAGGTATTTTTAAAAGGTAACTTAGATTTGAGTGAACGTCTAGAATAATTATGTTACACTGGGAACAGAAAAGCAATCTGTTAACTGTTACTTATGTCCTGATCCCCTCCCAGAATTCAGGTTTCTCTTCTGTGAGTTTTATTTGTTTCTTCATTAATGTAAAATCTCAGCTGGTTTTGTTGTATGGGAGAAGGGTCTTAAACCCATGCTCCCCATTGAGAGATTGAAATTGTAATTGTGTTTGGCCAATTTATACCTGGATTTGTTTTTCCATGGGATGTTAATGCTCTAATATGTATTCGTTTCTGGTTTGCCTTCCAGTTTTTCATTAGGTTTGTACCTATTAAATTATTTATATTATAAAGTTTATATTAAGTATATGCAATTTTTGGTGTGACTCTAGTAACAATTCTGACAGATCCTTACATTTTGGAATTCCTTACTTCTGTATCTCTGCTTTTTGCAATTAGACCTTTCTGTAGCTAATGAAACATATGTGAGTTGTTTGTTTATGCCCGAGGACTGAATTTGTTGCTGAATAATGCAAAAACATATGCAAGGACAAATCTAGGAAATGGAATTAGGACTGTGTGCAGAGAGGATGTGTGAGCAAAGTCAACTGAAAGAGATGCTCAAGCTTTGGCTCTGGCTCTGCCTGCTCGGTGCAGGTGGAAGGATGTTTATGTTCCTCCTTGTGCCAGTGGGAATTCACCAGAGGCTGCACAAGAACGGCTCATGTTCTTTGACAAAAAATGAGTAACTCCTAGGGATTTTTACCTTAAATTGAATTAAAAGCAGCAATCCATACGGCACAGACGTTGGTGGGCTATTTGGCAAGATCCAAACGTTTGCTTTCCTGCCCCGTGCTCCGCTGGCAGGTTCTGAGCAGAGCAGTCTCTGCACAGCTCTCTAGGAAAGGCAGCAGATGAACATTCTTGTTTCACTTTCAGGTATGTTAATATCTGAAACCAGGCCTACAGCATAAATTTTTTGCTGAAATCTGTTTTGTGAGATTTCAAGGCAGCTTCTTGTTTAGGCAAAAGCTAATATAGTTCTGCTCAGTATCAACAATTTGAATTTCTTTCCCTGACACATCTAATCATTACCAGTCCACCCATAATAGTAGTCATCTTCTATTTTAAAACCTGCTATTTTTCAAGCAGTAGAGATAAGATGAAGGGAATTCCAATTTGTTTAATTAAAAGGTATCAAGATGCTGCAGACTTATGGTAGAGGATTAGATTTTCTCCCAGAAATAACTTCAGTGGAATTGCATCATGAATGAATGTGGTCCAGTTCAGTTTATAATTATATTTGGAAGGAGTGTAGGAGTAGGGAAGAACAGAGTCTTATATCTAACTTGTATAAAAAATTCCGCCTTTGATGTTTCTTTGATTGAGAAACTGCTCTGATTTTTATAGCAGCAGAGCGGGTACAGAAGTTGCGTTTCCTTCATCCCCAGCACCTGCTTTTCTCTGGCATCTCTAGTGATGTGTAGTGTCAATACAGCTTTGCTCATAAACTTTGACAGGCTCAGTATATAATCCCTGCCCCTGCAGACAGTCTTCAGCTCTGCTGTCCATGTGGTGGAATTAATGCCACACAGCTCGAAACTTTGCCTTGAGCGTGTCCTTGTAATATTGTCTCTCAGTCATTCCCTGTACTTTAAATGGCCGTACAGAGAGAGCTCTGAGCAGTATTTATCCAACATATGCATTGAATGCCCACACCAGCCCAACTAAGCTGGAAAGATCACTGGTTCCATGCTTAATATTTTCCTGTGAGTTTAATTTCACATTGGCTATAATATCAGCCAAGTATCCTCTGTGGGGATTGTATTGTTCAGCTAATCAACCAGCAGAAATTAATTGAAAGTCTGGTTATGGATACAGAGTGATTTTCTTGCAATAAGGAATTCAGCTAAGTTCTGGAGTACAATGTAGCTCATGTTAATTTAGAAAGGCACTCTCCTGAAGTATCCTTAAGTCTTCATTCTCTTATATAGTACCTCATTATGTATTTACACACAAAAAAATCAATGCTTCTGGTTCTACAAATGCAAACCTATCTTTTGTATTAGAAGAAACTTCAGCTGGTGCATATTCTTTCCAAAAACAACCTAATGGGAAAAAACTCCAAACTTTTAAGAGATAATTAATCAAATTATTCGTGTGAATATGTAATACCACTGATCATGGGGTCTGAGTGGATTGTTTCCCTAAGAAAGTATGATTAAAAGCAATGCACATTGGACACTATGTATTTGTAAGCAATAACTTGGATGAGATATTTATGTTGTCTGTAAACATAACACCAGTCCTGCCTTTCACAGTTCAAATTTTTTGTCTCATAACTTAATAGGTAAATTCTTATTAAGGAGGAAGGGTACCTCATACAGTCGCCTTTCATCATACTTGGAAAACGAAATATTATTTAGGTACTAAAAATGGGTCCTTATTGCTATTAAGCGTCTTTGCTCAATAGATTATGCTTATTTTTATTAATAGTATATGTAATATATACTAGATGGAGAAAGTTTAAACAAAATTTTGAAGCTCCAGATGTCACAGGGAGATAATAAAAAGGGCAGCGCCACCCACTGCTACCACCTAGATATCCCTTACCTTGTTTTAGTAACAACCTGGTATTTTTCTTCCGATACAAGTGACCTGGAGGGGAAGGCCTTTTCCTAATGGGCAGCAGATATATTTATTAGAAACTAAAAAATGATTGCAATTGAATTGCTTTGAGAAACTTGCTTTCTACTTTGTGAAACTGATACTTCTCCTACATAATCTTTGTTGCAGTCACCTCACCTTAAACAAACAGAATTTTGAAACAGCATTTGGGAATATTCATTACTTTCAGGCAGCTTTCTAGTGCTATGATGTCTGTGGAATGAAATAAACTTAATTATGATGGATACTTCTGTGTGTTACAATAAACTTCTCTATGTTAGTGAAAGCAAGTGAGCTGATACCTACTGAAATGCCCATGCTAGCTATATTTTTATTTAATTTACAAGAAATAATACTTGTTTAATGGGTTTAGTGCCATTAGTGTTGTGTGCTGGTGACCACTTTAAGGATTTGTCTTCCTGCTTTTTTTCCTACTGTTTTCTCCAAGGGAAAAATAGAAAACAATTAAAAATAAAAGGCTGGGGATTTTTTCTTAGGGAAATCTGCAGATATACATTTTAGGGTAAACCAGCCTATCCAGGTTATTTTATTATTTACACACAAGATCACACTGGTGAGTGTGTGTGTGTATATTTATGCATGTATGTATGTTTGTATTTTATCATGAATTACACAGTACAACGTAGGAGTTGGTGCGCCGTGGCCTGGGAGGGGAGTTACTCAGAGCAGTTATCCCTGAAGCCATGAAGTTGTGTCTGCACTTGTGTAGCCAGTTAAGCCCAAGTATCTGAGACCGTCTCAGAAGACAAGTGTGTATTGGTTTTGTTTGGTAACTGGGACTAATTTATGCTTTATTATAGTAGGGGGCACGCACGCCTGTGATCACATGCCTTGCCTCCCGTTCTGGCTGATTTCCCCTGCCTGCGCGCTGCCTGAGGCTGTCCCACCTCAGGTGAACATCACGTGCCGAGGTTGCCTTTGAATTTTCAGCGTTACCACACATCAGATCAGAGAGTCCTCATCTACTGTGACATGGGAGGCAGTTGCTTTCTCTCCTGAATGCAGACAGCTTGCGTGTGCTTTGAGCTTTAATTATTTGAGTCATACTGAAGTCGTTAAGAAGACGTAGCCTGAAGTTTTATGTGCATATGTGGGCCGGTGTTTGGAGACCAGACTCTAATTTCACAAATGAGTTTCATCCCGAGACTTAAGAGACAGGCAGAGTTTTATAGATTGAGGGGAAGGTGGAAAAAAGAACAGGTTTTTGAGAAAACAAAAGATTAATAGAAACCATATGTAGGACTCTCGAAGTGATTCAGCAGGGTCTAGACAGTTGCCCTTTCTTTCTGTTCTAATGTCATGTGCGACAATGACAGAAGCCATATGTGAGCAGCAAATAAACCCATCCTGACTCCTGTCTTATCTGTTTAACCAGACTGTTTTAGCTGAAAGGAGATGGATGTTTAAGAGTGAAAATGTCACAGAAACAGCGTATTGGCGTATTATACTACAAGGTATCTTATGAAACTCAAATCATATTGTCTATATTAATTCCTTAATGAAACTGAGTGAAAATGGTAACTCCGAAAATCTCTGGCTATTTTATGATGGACACATCTTAGTGTTAATTATTCCATATTCTAACCTCTCCCTGTATTCTGATTTTCTTCACTTCATACATTCCCTGGTTATTTGACCAGATGTATTCCCTCCTCTTTGCTTCTTTTTATCCTCTTCGTGCCTGTTTTTAGCATGTGTTCTCCCATTTACTGTTGTTTTTACTGCTGGTTAGACGGTTGGGTGTGGTTCTCAATTCTGTGTCTCCCTGTCTCTTTTTCACATGCGAATCTCAAACTTTAAAGGAAAAAAGAAAAAATTTACTGCCTGTTGAAAAAATTTTCATGAAGTTACAATTCAGGAAGACATAAACTTGTTAGGAACATCAGTTCCATTTTCAAGACTGATTTCAGCATGAAGAAACTGATCTTTGCTATCTAATTTTTCCTGATTAGACGATTCTTCTAGGTAACATTTGAGAAAGACTATAGATTTGAAAATCTATTGTAAAGGATCAAAAAAAGGAAGAAGAAAAAAAAAAGTCATAAATTCCTCAAAGTTCTTACAATGATGCCATGATTATTATTTAAAAGGGAGGGGCATAGAAGAAAGAAAACAGAAAAAGTACTCGTTCTCCAATGACTTGTATCCAGTACCAATTTCTCAGTCTCTAAATGGCCTGTCTTGTCCTTCAGCTTCTCATGATCACAAAATCTGGTCTTCAGTTGCCTGCCTCTTGTACAAAACTGTGATTACTGTCTTTATCTTAAAGTGCTGCTTTCGTGGAAACTGGTGTGGGTTTTGTATTTTCCTGTTAGTCTCACGCCAATATCCTTTCATCTTCGTCAAATGAGGTGAGTGATGTTTCCTGGCAGACTGGAGTAGTAATGTAATGGAGTTATATCTCATACTTTGATATTTCCAAACTATTACAATTACGTTAGCTAGTTAACACCCTTTTTTTTTGACAGTAGTGAAGAAAAGTAAGAGGTAAGTAAGGTGAAGAATTTTGGTTTTAATAGTGCCATGAAATTTTAGGTACATGACATAGAAGTAACTATACCATCTCTGGAGGGAAAAAATATCTTTGAAATGATTGTGGGTTTTATTTTTCCTGTAAAACTGCATTATGGAGTGTTGGATGCCATCAGGAGAAAACTGTCTCCTTAATTAGAATCAGGTTTTGTGTATCTTGCCAGGACTAACAGTTTGTCGGTTGGTAAATAAATATTTGACTCAAATGTAATCAGTGACTTCAGCATTTACACATTGTATAGCTGTCACAATATTGGGAAATGAGATTTTTCCTAGGCCAGTGCAAGCCTTAATGTTCAATCCGTCACAAAGCTTAGGTAGGTCCTGACACGCTTTTAAAGATTTATACTGTAGCAGTACATTTAGTAATGGTAATAAACTGACTAAATATTATATTTCTCTGTAATGTGCATTTCCAAGGAGTTCTGAGTTCTTCAGTCACTATGTGAAGAAAACGCACATAGATAGGAAGACATGAGATCTCTGAATTGGTCTCACTTTTAAATCAGATTATGTGCTATATTAACAAATGACAGTATTAGCTGAGCACAGTAGAATAATTCTGCCAAAGTAAATGCTCTAAGAGCTGAACTGTTTTCCTTTGTATGGTTACAACTTTTTTGTAGCTGGTCTAAAGAGCAAGGAGACTTTCTGCTCATTGGGTTTGTGGTACATAGATCAATTTTCTAAGGATTTATATTTGATTCAGCTTTTCACTGCAAAGGATTTAGAAATTCAATTAACTGTAAACAAATATAAAAATATTGTCCTATTACAATGAGTTTCTTGCGTTTATTACTGAGATTTGGAGCTCGACTCTAAGGACACACCACAAGACAAAGCACCGAACATCTGCACCAGGTTAAGAATCTCCTGTCGTGCCTTTGCTCAGGCTGTGGCATGACATTCCCTCATTTGGGCTGGAAAAATTTCTGCAGGATTGTGCTCTAAACTGCATCAGGGATTTGGTTTGTTTTCTTTTAGAACCTGATCTGAGTCACGGCAAAGCCTTACAGTGTAAACTGAAGGGGATGTAACCCATGAAGAAGGCCAAAAATAGAAAGCAAGTTATTAAATTGGAGTTGTCGCTAATCCTCTCTATTGGGGAACTGTTTCCTTACCTAATGGCGGAAGAATTCTGCCACAGCCTGAGGTGGACTTTCCCATTTCTGCAATACTGTATGTGTCATGTTAGGTGGCTGTTGTTCCAGAAGTGTCAGTAGTTCTCATAACAGCTATTCCCAACTTTTGAGAAATAATCATTTGGATTAATTGGAAGTCTTTCAGTAACTGAATATAGGTTTCAAAACACTTATTCAAGTGAACAGTACTGCTGAAATAAATTTTGTCAAAAGATTAGGTAAATCTGTCCATTCAAAACAAAGAAAAATGTCCAAGAAACTACAGAAGATTATTTTCCCTTAACACTCTAAAAAAGTTTTTATTATAATATGGAAAACACTTTTTTCCCCAAAGCCCAACTGCCTCATTTCTGTGGATTGTTTGTCTATGCTGCCTACATCCTCCTTTCTCCTGATAAAATTTCCAGAAAGTTATGCATGTTCTTATTAAATGTGTGAGCAGACCCTAATATTTATTTCAGGTAATGGAAAAAGTAGCTGGAAATTGGATTTCTATATTTTGCAAAACACACAGAAAATAAATTATCCTCTAACTTATTCTAATCTTTGAGCACTAACCTTTATATTATTTACAGTTCAGGAATGTTCCCAAAAAATCTCATTTAGTGAATGAAATTATTTTTGAGAGATGTATTGTCAGTTGCCTTGCTGCTCGCTTGCAAGTCAAGCTCCACTTTCTGTCTATAAGGGGTTCAAAACCACAACTTTGATTTTCTCAAAGGACTTCAGAAGCCTTTAGAAAAGTTTACGTTTTCTGTTGAAAATAATAATGAGGTAAGTTCTATTAAAAAGAACCCTTTGAACGTGTTCGACTCTGCCTGTTTCCCCAGGACAGTATATGATAGAAATTGTGAAAAGGAGTCTGTAGATATCTGATGCCTAATGCTACTGAGCAAGCCTAGCTTTGCCTAGTAAGCTGGCAGTCCAAGAATAGTCCAGGGCTCTACAATTTACTTTAAAATAAAATACAATTCTCTTGATGCCTGTACCGTTTCTTTAGTGGTGAAAAACATCAACTTCATGTTGGACATAGGAATAAGTAATATTTCACTAATTTTCTCCAAAGAGTTCAAGACAACTGATTTTAAGCAAGTCAATATTTTTGTGTAGTGTTAATATAAACCAATAAACTAAACTAGACTTTTCTTACCAAGAATGGATAATGAGGGCCTTGGAAAAAAATTTCGTACACAGTGAGATGAGAAGACTGGGACTGTTTATGTTACAGAAAGGATTGATAAAGGGCATAATAAAAGAAATCCCAATAAATAGTTGTGTGCCTAGGTAGAGTAGTTAATTTGTTTAGGGTTTTATTCCTTCTTTCTAATAAAATAAGGGCTCCAATCAATTTGAAGTACATGAATGAAAGTAATTTGTTCACCATTCCCAATTAACGTAATGAAGACTGTTTCTTAAGATTCAAGGAAGGCAGTGGGCACTTACAGGCTAATGATAGCATCTGCATTTCTAACCTAACAAAATGTCTAGTACTTCTACAATATGGTTAATCCTGTTATAGAATAAGTATTTTACAGGAAATAAATTTTATCACTACCTAAGCAATGAAAAACTGAGGCAGAGAAAAGTATAGAGACTTCTCTTTAGCAATTCAGTTTTTACCTGACTTTGTCGGTAGCCCCAAGCCCTGAGATCTAGTCTGGCATTCTCTCCATTGATTTGGGAGAAATGTGGACACTCTGCTTCGGAAGACATCATCTCACCAGTGCTGGCTGCAAGGAACATGTAAATGGAGCAATTTAACCTGGAGCAATCCCAACGCCATGAACTTTCCTTGGAGACATCTGCTGTTACCTGGTTTCACAAAAGGAAAATGGATCATGGAGGTGCACTGCTGTGGTCAGATGTGGTGGTACTGTGCTACTGAGCTTGGAAAAAAAAAAAATCAAACGGAAAACCACATTGTTATTACTGCGAATAATGGTAAGATATCTATTTCCATGTGTTCTTTCAAGGTCTTGTGTCTTTAAATATATCGTATGCCAGTTAATCTAAAAGTAGGTGTTTTGCACCTCACTGATTCATTGTCTTTTCTTTTTTCCATCTGGTAAGAAATCCTTTATTTCTTTTTCTCCTTTTGTTCCCTTCTTTTAAGTAACAATTTAATTTAATTTTTCAGTATAATAGCTTCAAAAAAGTGAGGCGTTTTCTTCAGAATTGTAGTTCAGTTGTGTCACTTTGCCATGCTACTCTGTTTATCAATGAATAATCCGTAATTTGGATTGAAATTGTGTAAAATGGCATTAGGGTCCAGAAGAGTAGAGTGCCAAGCAGCCAAGTCAGCTGAGAATAAAGCATAATCAACTAGGAAAACTTAGAGTGAGGAAAAAGGAAATAAAAGGGAATTAGAAGATTTAGTGTAGATGGAAGACAACAGTGAAGAAAATAGAGACGCAAACAAGAGGCAGTCAAACACACTGGCATGGATAAAGAAAGTATTTAACATCCTTTGTCCAGCAAATATTTGCTGGTGCATTAAGAAGTCCAGAAGACAGAACGTCTAACAAATCTGAACTCCCAAAACATCCTGTAGCCATAGAAAAGGAGAACGTAGTCTGGATCAATGCTGGTAGATTGATACCATATTTTCCTGCCTAAGAGTTAATCACAGGCTCTCTTTTTATTCACTTTTCCCCCTTTTGTGTTCTGAATGGCTGGCAAGAATGGTTTATACCTCAGATGTTTTTAGAAGGGAGCAATACCCCTTTTTGTTTTATTTTGCTGGTCACGTGTAGTGTTTCTTATTCTTTTCCTGTGAATGGCTATTGTGAGCACTTAAACACCTCATCATTAATTGTTGTCTTTAAACTGCACTTTAATTAGTAGGTTTCCCTGATAGCTTTACATTTCCCTGATTTGTTCCTTGATACCTGCAGTGACTGAGTCCTAAATGGATCTGTAACTAGGAGACGTAAACACACCAGGCTCCCGCTCTGCTTCCCGAATTGAGCTCTGTGTTTCTCACTGTGCATTTGTTTAGGTGATGACTTATCTTACTTGTTAATGCAGAAGGCTGATACAGCTTAAGATAGTCATCATATTTCTCAGGATGATGCTGCAGCTCAGTGGAAACAAATGCAGCAATCTATCAGGAGACCAGACTGTCCTGTTTTTATATGCCAGGATGGCTTCTGAGTCATCTCACCTATACATTTATTTGTCATTCCCTTTAACAATCCCTTTGTTAAAACAGAAATTAACAGTGGTTACTGCATTAGGTGCTGTAACTTGAATGAAAACTGGCTGCAATGTAGATAAGATTGGGGAGAAATAAAAGGAAATCAGTGTTTGGTGTCTGACAAGAGCAGACAATGGAGCCTAAAAAGTTAAGCTGAGCTAGAAAGCTAAGCTTAAGGAAACTCGAAAGAACCAAGCCCATAGTTACATTTGAAAGCATTGGATGGAAATTCAGGCATCGTATAAAATGATGAAATCGGATCATTGTGTCTGGAAGGCAGCCAGCAGTATTCTGCACATGTTGGAAAGGGGATGAAGTAATTCCTGACTAAGGATTGCAAGAGTATCTTTATGAACATTGAACCATGCAGGGGAAAAGGAAAAAAAAGAAAAAGAAATTTAATTCAGAGTCAAGGCCACACTGTCCTATACTTTGTTTTATTCTATATGTAGTAAGGGATATAAAAAAAAAGATTTTCATCTATGTTTGGAAGATATCCTGCCTGGAACATTAAAAAGACACAAAAAATTGAAATGTATGAGAATGCCCTATACACCTCTGTGATCTAAACCCCAGAGAGATCTGTATTATTATTTTTTTTCCTGAAATAGTGTTAGAAATCGAGGAGAGAAATCTTGTGGTCTGACTGCTGCTTTAGCTACCTAAATCCAAAAATTGTATACCTCCACTGCCAGCAGTAAAGTCCCCTTGATCTCCAAATTGTCATTCTTAAATCTTTCCAATGTCAAAAGCTAGGTGACTGTCTCAGATGTGAAGCTTCAGTTCCTTTGTCACTAATATAGAATAAAGCAGCAACATAGCCAATATATTGATGAAACATACATAATAAAGAACCAAAGAAAACTGTTTTTATCAAAATTAAGGAAAAGTGTCAATTAAAAAATTTTGGATATGTCTAGCAAAGTTAAAGACGAATTCGTACCTTAGTATGTAGTAAATTGTGTCATATAGTGGGGCACAGGACGGATAGTCACTTATACCTATTTACATTGGTTTTTGAACTTTTTCTTCAATGTATACACAAGCAGAGGTTTAGTTTGTTTTTTTTTTAAGCAGACTCAGATCTTCAGAAGCAAGATATTTTATATAAGAAAGAATAGTGTAAACTTTTTGTTAACTTTCATTCAGCATTATGGTGCTGGGAGGAGCAGGGTACTGAATACATCAGTTACTTCAAGGACAAAATGCTAAACATGTTGAGCAATAGTTAGAAGGTAATGCTAAGTTATTTACTGTATTCAACATTTACAATGTTTAGTGCTTTTTTCCCCCTATGACACTGCTTAAGTGGCATTGATTTTAAGATAACCTGAATATCTATTAGTGAAGACCTCATAGTGGCATGTAACATAACAGTGACATGAGGAAAATTTGAATTAAGTTTCTACTACTGCCTGCAATGAGAAAGGAAAGTTCAGAAATCCAGATTATGCCATGTTATGTAGTCAAAGCAAAGAAAATAATAAGTAATAGTAGTAAGGAAAATTTAATTTTTTTTAAAAACAAATGCAGTAGAGAAATTATTGCAAGTTCACTACCTCTGTTTGAACACAGTGTGTGTGAGAACACAACGTGGAACCAAAGTATCTGCGCTGGACCATCCTGCAGTTGCAATTATTTCAGCTCCTTGGTTGTAGACAGGAGTTGAGACTTCAGGATCTGACAACATTCAGAGCCAAGTGAGTTTTACCAGTTAGCCACACGAACCAGTTAATCTAAGGTGTAGCTTTACAAAGCAGCAGCTAATCTGGAGTAGTTGCCGTGGTGTACACTTTTACTCCACAGGAAATGGCAGATAATCGATCTCTTAAAGTAGGTGATGTATTTACATTTACTGCATGAGAAAAAAATGCAAATGGGCATTTGCTACAGAGTAGTTAGTGCCCTGTGTATCTGTACTTTGTATTTGGGCTATTTGAATGGTTACTGGGTATGTAACGGGATGCCTGTGTTCCTTAGGTTCAAAAATGATAACTCCTTTACACAAGTCTCTAGTTGTTGGTTCTGTTGCGTTAGATACTCATGGACTGAGTGCTTATTAAAAAAAAAAAGGCAAATTTAGTTGGTTCTTCACATAGGGTAATGCTCGCGTGGGGAATAGAATCTCTTGAAGAGGGTGGTTGGTTGCTGTCTGGGTGGTAACAGGAGTCTCTGTTGCAGGGACTCTTGCAATGAAGTGTTCAGCACCCAGACTGTTGTTCTGCTGAATCCTTTTATCCAGCTGGCCAGTGGTCCTACATGATCAATCCTGCACGAGCACGATCTGTAGCTATTGATTATCTTAAATTATAAGATAACACATCATCTAACTATGAGCTGTATACAAAAACTAATGTCTTACCATTTCTGCATCTGTGGAACACCTTCTGTCTTTACTGGTGTCCAGCCTGTGTGCCATCGGGCTGATGTTGCACTGGGAAGGGCCAGACTCTCCACCGTGTTATCTTGGTGTTATCATGGGTTGATCAGCACATCACAGCGTGGAAATGTGTGTACGCCCAGCAGAAGCTGCAGGGGGGAACCTTCCTAACTGACCCCAACCCCCAGCTGGAGAGCTGCTGCACCTGTTAGCCAAACAGGCAACCCTGGAGGTGGTGGGGAGCTCAGGGAGCACCGGGTCTGGAGGTGCCCATCGGCTCACCCCGCAGGCAGCTGGCCTGGGGAGTCCAGGACCAGCAGCGGAATGAGCAGATGGAGGGCTCTGAGGGTGCTCAGGGGCACAGCCCTGATACCCAGTTACACCATGGTTACATCTCTAGGGCAAACTGGAGTTTCATACTTAAATCTGACAACTTCAGCTCCACAGCTCTGGCCACAGTTACGTTGAACTTTTCTAGGATTTGGAGATGATATATATCCATCCGCTTTCCTGCAGAAAGTCATCTACTAACTGCTGAATTGTGTTCATTCACTACCTGTGTGTTCATTCTCTTTTTATTCTCTGCCTCTTTATTAATTCTCTTCTAATCTGTATCCTATCAGCAACACTGTTATATGAAGTTGATTGTACTTACAATAATTATGTGTCCAGCATCTGTTGTTATTAATGCAAGTAATTTTCATGACTCGCTGTGCATCGTACTGAAAATGTCCCCCTCTGTCATCTTAACAAAGATCTCTGATAGGGTGAGGCTTTTCAATTCTGCCGATGATGTTTGTTAAATTAAAGTTTGTATTTCAGCGTGGAGCTGGTCGGCGCATAGTGACACTGAAGACCAATTACTGTTGGAGTTCCTGTTGTGATGTTTCGTTTCTTAGCTCTGAGGGAGTGAAAAGAAGAAAAGAAGTAATTAGTTTTATAAGTGTCATAGTCCATTTCATAGCTTGATCAGTCAGAAACTAGAAAACAAATTAAGTAGGAAGAGATACTGAATCAGAAGGAAGGCACTATTGACATGAAAGTGGGCATGGAGTATTATTTTCTGTATTTTCTGTGTTTGCTGGGCAGTCAGTGGTACTGCAGCACAGTATCACAGCTAGTAGGAGTTTCGGTTGGAGTTTTTTTTTATTTTCAGTCATGAAATTAAACCAGTTTGTTTCTACAATGAAAATTATCAATAATAACAGAACCCAATATTGCTGTACAACCAATCCTCTCATGCTGTAAATGCACAGAGATTTCAATTATTATCATTTTCTGGCCAAGTAAACATATATCACAGCTTTGAAGATTTCTTTGTTCTGTTATTTTCAAGCACATTTATCAGGCATCTTTAAGCAAGGTACTATCACGTGTCTGGGGTTTACGGATGAGGTTATAGTAGTTGTCCTTTTTGAGAGTTGCTCTGTCAGCCTCAGACATTATACTCGATTCTGAAGTGAATTTGTCTTGCCATCCCCAGGACAAAATCGGGCACAGTTTAACTGAAAGCCGTAACCACAGAACTTACTGCATGTAACATACTTATTATGTTACCACTAGCATTTGTCTTTTTTTTATATGAGATAATGTATCTAGAAATTAATAGTATTTTGTATTTTAAGTGTGGGCATATCTGTATTTCTTTTCATGTCTATCAAGGAATATATCTGGATTTCTTTGTTCGTGAAGCCCACACTGCTTTTATCTAATTTGTTTCATTTACAGCAATGCATTGCTTGGAGAATTTCACTAACAGCTCTTTCACAAATCCAAAATAAACATTTCTTTTTTTCTTTTGGAAGTAGTGGGTTACATCTTTGTTTTCAAAGATTAATAAAGCAGAAAACTTAGCAAGAATGTTTATAAAGCAAAAGCACTAGACTGTGTCAGTGATTGAGAAAGGACAGAGAAGCAGAGATTGAGTGTTGCTTCACCACAGGAAGATCATTTACTGAATCCTGTGCTCCTGGTCTGCTCTAGTGACTGGAGGGTGAGGTTCTGAACAGGCGTGTAGAGCCAAGGGCAAGGTGAGACCAAACATCAAACTGCAGAGTGTAGTCATGGATATTTGTGACCTTTCCTGCAGGCAGCTTTTCTTCTCCTGAACCCAATACCCTGGGCTTGGAGTCTTTCTGCTGACTCTGTATAATTACTCTTTGTTTTGAGAGAGCACAATCTATTTCACAGCTTTTCCCTTAAAACCTTGGTTCCTGTTCTGTTTTGGAGTTGGGTTTTTTTTTTTTTTTTTGGTTTTTTTTTTGGTACAACTTAAGGGGAAAACTAGATGTTATCTACAGTGCAGATTTTGTCGTTTGGGCCAGAGTGACGCCATCCTAGCTCTGAGAAAATCACCATCAAGATATTCCAGAGCTTCCCTGAGCTTCACTCTCTTTCTCCCATGTTTGATTCCTCTTGCAGCCCTGGCATTTACTGAGCTTCTGAGAAACAGTGTCGTGTGAATAAAACCCGATCTTGTATTCAGTGGCTGTACAGCTCAAAGAGCAAGCGCTCAGCTGAGCCCATCAGTTGGGTTTGCCCTCTCTCCTTGTCAGCATCGCCGTCTGGCAGGGGGTCACCTCCCAGTCCCTGAGGAGCAAAGTGCCCTCTGTTAGCTCTGCCGGCCTGTCACTTTTAGTCACTGCACTCTTTGTGGTAAGTTGGAGTGAATTTGCATAAGTAGTCTTTGTCAGGTACTTTTATTTTGTCTTGATTAGGTGAAATTAGTATTTATTCCTGTGCTCTCACCTGGAGCTATTTTCTTCTTCTTAGCGCAAAAGCCCCTGCATATTTCCAAATGATTGTAGCTCCTGTTAGCATGGACATTTCCCATTCTAGTATGTTTGTCTTGTCTCAGAAGAGCACATTGCAGCCTCTTAGCACACGTGGAAGCTCAGGGAAATTAAATTAATTGGTTAAAGTCATGCAGGAGGCTGCTATAAAGCAAGTCATACGGATTTCTAATTTTCACACTAGTGTTCCGAGTTGGTGGATACTCCTCCCCTCCCTTGTATATTTTCTAAGCAAACTTCCTCTTTTTTATTTTTTTTAAGCTATTTCTGAAATACCCTTTATTGCATATACAGGAACCCCTTCTGTAACCAAGCTGACAAAGTATATTTCCTGGCTAGCAGTTAAGGTCATTTGTATATCTGTTCTGTCCCAGTTGAAACTAATATCCTTTTCCCCCCACTACTCTTCTCTACGGCATCTGTCTTTCCTGGCTGCAGTCCTTCTGGATTCTAATTAGGCTTCCAATGGCTTGGCTCAGGGTATAACCATAACCAATTTATCATTCTCTTCATCTCCCTTGGGGACATTCATTGAAAGAACAGTACCTGCATATTTCCCCTTTATCTACAATTTCCAGTCTATATCAAACATGAAATCTTGACAGATGGAGTCCAATCTGTCACAGTGAGTTATTGTATTTTTCTCCAGATTGAGTTTATTTATTGCACAAAGAAATACGGAAAATTTGTAAAGGTGAGTGTTTAAAATTTGGGATATAAAATGGTTGGTTGGGTTGGGCGTTTCTTTTGGTTGTTTATTTTTTTACATCTGAGGATTTGGATTATGTTAGGTGAATGAGAAAACGATGTGAGGCTTGTTTTTGTTTTGATAAGAGGAGGGACAGATCTGATCATAACAGAAGCAGATGTAATGTGCAAAGCCATAACGTAGTCCCTCATGTTATCTACTACACGCTCTCACACTGACCAGCAAAGAATGCAAGGAAACGTTCTGCCTTCTGCCAACAGAGCCTCTGCCAGCGAATCAGGGACTAAGATAGTTCCTGAAATACATTCTGCCGTAGAAAAGTGTGAAAAAAAAATTACCCTGCCAAAGTGCTGGGCCAATCAATCAAGTGTTAATGATGGATCATGAAACCCATTTGTTGACAAATAAAACCTTGTGTGCTGTGCCAGTGAAACCAACTGTGTCGCCTGTCTCCCAGTGACTGCCTGAAATATTATTTTCAGAAGCAGAGTTTATTGATGGAAGGGGCTGATACAATGGCTCGTCCATCCAACTGAATTTGCAGGTGCACTGACTGTAGTCTTAACTCTTAATGGTGCTTGGCCCCATGGAGGATACTGAAGTGTTTCCTAGACCAAGGGGTCCATGGGAGAGAATGGACCAAGACCAAGTATAACACAGGCTCTTTCATTTAGACCTTGCAGCTGGTTTCAGTATTTTTGACCATGTGATGCAGTTAGTATGGCTGCAGGCTTAAACAGGAATACTAAATGAAATGGTTTATTCTGGGAGGCAGCAAAGCTGAGCAATTATAGTTAAAACCTCAGAGGTTCTCCAGTGGAGATCAGAGCTGGAATTCCTTCTACTGCCATGCCTACGAGCAGGGCTGGGAAGCTTTCCTGGAGAGGCTGAGTCAGCTGGCTATCAATATGTTGATGCTCTTTGTTGCTCATGAGTAGGTTTTTTTCCTTTTCCCAGCACTTGGCTGACAGAAGCGAGGAGTAACTGACTGTCCAAATAACTGTGAGTGATGCTGTGTGAGATTGCTAGTGTAGGATTGACGAAAGGGTTACTGAGGTGTGTATTCATGCCTTTACGTGCTAAAGCAGTAATGCTTTATTCATAGAAGCCGAGGAAGGAAATTGCGATATCAACCTTGTCACTATTTGTTACTTCATATTTCCAACTGCTTTGACCCAGCCTACACAGAAACAAAAGGCTGGGCTCTTGAGGAACTTTAATGTTAAATTGTAAACCACCTAAGAAATAGCATCGTTCCCTCCAGTATTGCAGGTGATGACTGGATGTTCTGGGTTGAGGGACCTACAGACCTTTGTATAATGGCATTCATGTCTTTGTTTTATCACACAGTTTGTTTTCCTGTGCTGTGTTTTACCTAAAAAGCATAATAGCATAAGCCCTACCACTGAAAGAACATCTATTTCTTGTTGCCTTCCTATGCAAAAGGACTGTTGGGATGAAATATTTCCTGGGAGAGAGATTTCACAGGAGAATTTTTGAGCTCTCGTGGTTCCTTAAGTGATGTGAAAACCCTCTGAGTAAGGAACGGGGATTTGTTGTAGTGCCCACATGTGAAGGAATCACAAAAGGCTCTCGTTAATAGTAACTAATGGTCAGAGAACTAAAAGGCAATCTTTCAGCCCTCGGTGTTATTACAGATTTTGAATTCCCTTAGCAAAGGGCAGAAACTACCTTCTGATGGAGAGCTTGTGTGACCACTGGGATTTTGAAGTTTATGTGCCAAGTTTTTGATCTGGCATTTTCAGTTCCTTTTTTGTAAAGATGTCCAACCTTTCTCCTCCCCTTCAGTTTCCCCTGTCCCCTTAGTTAGCTTAGAGAATATTTTCTTAGTATCTGTTATGCTCTATGCTGGCTGGCTTTAAAATGGTTAAGAAAATAAGAAACTGAAACTAAAAAGCCCAAAATAATCCAGAAATGGCAAGTAATTTTTCCTAAGTAAAGCACGTCTTCTGTTCTGCAGTCCAGAAAGTATTTGACTGATTTCTACTAGACTCTCATGAAATATTCTTTTCTCACTTGCAGTGAAGCATGAGAATTTAATTTCAAAAGATTTGATTTATTCACAGTGTTAGGTGATTGATGTCGCATTCTGGCATAAACAAAAATATTGATTTTAACTGAAATAGGAAGCCAAAAGCTACAGTTGTGAAGATGAGATCCTTTTGTTGTGCTTTCCACAGGCGGATATAAGTGGTTGCAAGAAGCCCCTGTTGAAGGTATTGATGCTCACCGTGCTGAACCCTTCAAGAGTTCACTTTACTGACTGACCAGCTTGCTTTTGGAAAAAGAAAAAGATCCAGACTTTGTTGTGCATTCAAATGTTGCCTTGGGTTTTGGACACGGAAAGACCATCATATGCTGCAGCAGTCTGTGCTCTTCCTAGCGCAGCATAACCCCTCTCTCTCGCTTTCTCACAATCTCTTATGTTAGAGCAACAGCTCCCCAATCATTTACAGGCTCATAAACACAATCCAGCAGCATCCGTCTGCCCAACAGACCAGGGAAACAGCTCAGAAATGAAAGCCAAATAAAACAATAACTCACGGCAAACAAACAGGCAACTACAACAATCAGATCATGCTGCAGGAGCTGTTCCAGCTACCCCGACACTTCATTAGGCATGGGATAACAAAGGAAAATAGACCCGAGTCATCTCATTTAACTCTCTTAGGCAAGTTACCTCTCTCAATTTTTTTTCACCCCGACTCCTATTTATTCTTCTTTTCTGCTCGAGTTAAGGAAATGCGACTCATGTCTGGAGACATAAAGAGCTGTGTTTTGCAGTCACAGGATTGGGCAGTGAAGGGTTCTTGAGCTTTAGTTTTGCTCTTTCATGGGCATTTTTCATAGTCTTTGGCATTTTAGTAATTTTCAAGCTCTTTTTTTTTGTTGTTTCTTAATGTATACTCTGCTCCACGCTTGACCATAGCTTTAAATCCATAGTGGGACTATGTAAAAGAGAGAGCATTGCCCTTCACCATGTATCAGTTACACACAAGATGCTTTTTGCCTCTCCTAATATTTTACCTGGGCTTTATTTGACTTATTTAAATTATGCACATCCTTAAATTACAAGCCTTTTGAAACCAATGTTTAGCCTTGTCCAGAGGGGAGTTACAAAGTTAAGTCAATTAAAGGTTGTAAATTATTTTGCTGACGTGAATTTCAGTTGAAATTACAAAGATTATTTTAACTCTTATTGTAAGATCTGCAGTGCCCCCTTCTTTTAATGATTTTTTCATATTTCATTTCATATGTTGGTTTTTTTTTCATTCATGAATGTTGTGTTTTGTGGCAGCCTCTCCTTTACAGCACCGGTTCAAAGCCTAGGAAGCTGTTTGTTGCTGCTGGCCCCAAAGAAGCTCCGCAGCCTGTTCCCTCCTCTCTCTGCTCCTCCTGTGCACCCAGGCACGCACTCCTGTTCCCCTCACACGTCTCAGACTGAGAGACTCTTTGGCCTCAAGTGTGTGATGGGAACTACCTGGGAACATAAACAGATAAAGTTTTCATCCTTGAAAACCCCTCCTCACATGCTACCTAAATACTAGAGACAACCAAACTGGTTTTTAGGAACTAATTTTTTTTATTTTTAACTTGGAAGATAATAATTTATTAAATGGCCCAAACCTGACAGTCGTGAGTGCTTAGGTGTACCTAGCACGATATACCCCAAAACCTGCCAAATGTTCAAAATGACAATAGTTTAGCCAGATATAAGTATTTTAGGTCTCCTAAGGGAAAATAACCGATGAAACCAAGACGTGGATTAAGACTACGATGCTGATGCTATTACCAATACCAATATACATCATCTGTAGAAAATTCTTTCAAGTCATTATTGAATAGAGGGATTGTAAACAACAGATATTCTAAACTTTAAAAAGGTCACAAATATCTATGTACTTCCAGTGGTTTGCTGAACAGGTTGGTGGAATAGTAAATCTGTGAGGTACTTACAGCAGTACTAAATGTGCAAGGTACTAAAGCTGATTTCCCTGCCTCAGAGGGAGCTTCAGATATGTGAAAAGCAATCTGGAGCCTGGGGCTTTGGAATAGCCACTGCTGCAAAGAGACAATTTTTATTAAAAGAAAAAAATAACAAATATAATCTTTAGATCTTCACAGTCTGTTGTTAGAATCTTTCTTGTTGGGTAACTGATCTAAACACACTTCCATCATTTAATCAAAGCTGACAAGCTTTACAAATATTGTTAATCAGAGGACACTTTTCCCCAGTATTATGCGAACTGGGATTTTTCCACAAGATATCCATGTGACACTTTCCGTGACTTGTTTGTGAAGGGGATCATTTTATATGCCCTGGTTATTGAATTGACATTCGTGGTGTTTGATACCGCGAGCAGTGGATGATGGTGATGGCACTGCTGGGGGTTTTTAAGGCAGTTTTGGCTGGCACATCCCAGCTCCAGTGCTGAACGGGCATCAGCGAGCCAGGTCGTTTCACTGATGGCCATGTCATTAGATAAATCGATATTAAGGGAGAAACTAAACAGCAGAAGGGAACTTCAGGCTCTTTTTGTTGTCCTTGTTGAACATGGGGGTTGTGGGCTTTGCAGCGAGCATTTCAGGTGTGGCAAAAGAATAGTGCCGTTCGTGAATTATCCAGTTTAAACCAAAGAGGGTGTTGCTGGTATGCAGTGTTCAGCTGGTAACATCTCTCCATATGGGGAAATTTAGAATGTTTTTTATTAGTTTTGCGTATCAGTTAGGGAAATGCTAAAGAAGTTGTACATTGACATCAGTTGTACGTGCAAATGTGAGATACTGTGCTAGGACACTGGTGATTAGCGTGAGTTTTTTTCTGTGTTGTTCCTGTTAATTTGTCAATGTGCTGATTTTAAAGTAGACAGGAGAAGTGCATCGTTTCAGCTTTAGGAAAAAAACCTGTTCTACTAAAATGCTCAGTGCTTGAATGTAGTAGTTCGTTCACAGATCTATCCCTTAAACATGTAGAAGTAGGAGATGTTCTATACATTACGCATCTTTATTTCTTTGGACAATGCTAACTTGCATTCTGCGTAACAGTAAATCATTGACCTGAATCCTAGCATTCAATTCTGGATCATTTCTTATGAAAACCTCAAAAACACTGTATGCCTGGGAAGCATCCTGACTCAAGGTCACAGAGCAGACCCTGTCAGGGGCAGAGACAAGGATGCTCCGATGGAAATCAGATTGATTAAACCGTAGCATTAACCAATACTGTACAAAACTCTTGTACAGTAAATGTGAAAGAGAAAACAGTATAGCTAGATTTCCTGAGTGTATTTGATGTCTCAGGCATGGAAGAGAAGGGTATTTTTTTATGAGTGAAAGTACTGCACTCTCCTCCGTCCCTCCGCAGACGCTCAGCTGGATGTTGGTGAAGGTGCCCTACCTGCCGCCTCTTGGCATTGTGTTGCTGTGTTTTGTTGAGAGAGACCCAAGTGAAAACGCAGCCTCTGATCAACACCTTGGCGGAGACAGGAAGAAATACTGCTTCGCACAACACGGGAGACCATCATCTAAGAAAAGGAAATCCCACTGCAACCCATTTCTGAGCACTTTAAATATTTAGTTTAATTGTCAGGAACCTCATTAATCATTCTTCATTGTTCCCTGCCTAACTTGTGTGCTGAGCAAAGCTGCCCATGTTGCTTGGTGTCCAGGTGCTCTGCTGACCGGGTTCTTATCTCTCTCCACAGACCAGTCAAATTCTCTGCGATGTAACAAATGTTTTCTTCATCCTCTCTCCAGCCCGATTTCTGGCTATCATCATTCATGTGAATGAAGGCAATCTTTCATTTAGTTTTTGATCTGAAAGGCACTCTGTTCCAGTTCAGAGACAAGCAGTCCCTTGCCTTTCATTTATCTTACCGGTGAAAATCCATTGGCTTTTTACGCGGGCACTCTTGCATAAGTCACCGCTTTTGCAGATGACCTGGTGCCTGCTCGATTTGCAACACCATCAAATTGTCACACTGGGACAGTTCAAGGTTCAAGGACACGTTCGGGTGCTGCTGTTAATCTGTGGTCTTGGTTGCCATCCATCCTGCTAATTTCGTTTTAGCAGCTAGATGTCTCTCTTCTCTCCGTTATGAAGAAATAATAGTAGGTGAGCTGCCTCTGCCTTTGGAAAAGACTTGTTTTCCTCCATCATTTGTCCATTTTAGAGGCAAATTTAAGACATGTATTTGGCTATAAATCTGTAACTCAGCGAGCGTGTGGCTTGATTTTGCACATAGCTTTTTCAGATCATTGATTGTTTCCCTCTATTAATCTGTTCTGGCCCGAGGCTGACCTGTGCTTTTGCTTTTCGTGTTCCCCTGTGCTTTCCAGGCAGGATTGTAGATCGAGACACTTTCTGCCTCTGGCATCCTTCTTTTCTCTTAATCACAGCTGTTTCCCCTATCATGTAATAGTTTGCATTTTGCGATATGTTTTAAGTTACTAATACTGTCTGGATGCAAGAACCAAAAATCCTCGGTGTAAGCAGTGGGTTGCATGTGTGCGGATCTGGAGAGCGATTCCTTTCGCCTGAACCTCTGTAAGTGCTGCAGGGCCACGACTGCTGCTGGGTTTAGTGAAGTCGAGCGGGATATCTGAAGTCTGAAATCGGTGGGGTTTTATTTTAGCAGATCTTGCTTCTTGCTTATGCTTCCTCTTGCATTCCTTGTGTTACTTTATTTGGGATGTCCTCAGTTTGTTCCTGCAGGTGTGGAATCACTGATGGAAGCAAAAGGACAAGTTCTGGCTTCATTCTGTTACATAGTGAAAACAGTATGATTCCGCTCATGTCTTTCTCTAAGCTGTTAACTCTTAAGACCAAAATAGCTCCAGCTATTACAGCCCAGCCCATCAATTAACATTTGTAATTAATAAAGTATGTGGCTCTTCCCCTAATCTGAAAATGAGACAGCACAGATATAAAACTGTCTTTAAAAAATCGCTATTTGTAGTTTTAATTTTTTTTCATAAAAAACCAATTTCTTCAAAAGGGCATTCAGAGGTGGACCAAGGAATGTTGTTAGTTGTTACTAAAAGATAATGTTAAAAAATCACTATTTGTAGTTTTAATTTTTTTTTAATAAAAAAACAATTTCTTCAAAAGGGCATTCAGAGGTGGACCAAGGAATGTTGTTAGTTGTTACTAAAAGATAATGTTTTTTCAGAGCACAAGAAAACTTAATACACTGTTGTTTGCTATTCCACCTACAATGCTAGAAATAGCATTTGATAAATATCAGGGGTCTTGGCATTTAAAACAATTTTTCAAATATTTAGTATCATTTGTGTCATACTTTTCAAATTCTGAAGGTGTTATAAAGCAAAAATAACTCTGTGTGAGAATATGTCTCCAGTGTAAAATAACATTTGTCACCCCAATGTAAAGTAATACATAAATCGATCCACTTGCTTCACTATAGCTAGTGATGCTGGTATGCAGTGTGCTTATCTATTGTATTTTTACTAGGTTATACTAGTTACACTAGTATATACTAGTTGTACTTATGGTTTTGGGACTATGTCCCATATGTTTCTGAAAGTTAGACTCCTAGGACACATGCTCTCTGCATGCTGGGCAGCAGCCCTATGTACCTTGGAAAATTTCCTCCCAGTATCTTCTGCCTGCTCTATTGCAACCTACAATAATAACCCATTAATCAAGTGTCACCCTTCCTAATACAGAGGAGTTCTTTTTTTATTGCCTTCATTTATTATAATTTAGTTTATACTTTACAATGTTATTGATTTTATGAAATGGCTCATTACATTTACACAAAGCTAAATCATTCAATTAGATGCTTTAAATTAAGTCATATAAATTTCTTACTAGATTTATTGCTGGATTGAATTGGAAATCAAGCCCTACAAAATTATTTTTTGAAATAGTTATTGGGAAAACATTCTTACTTACGTTATAGGCTAGCAAAAGAATATAAATTGCTCAGCAAGTTTTTTTAGATTATTAATACCTAGATCTTCTTTTGTAAACTGCTAGGTGGCATAAGCAAGGGAAAGTTTGCTTGGCTTCCTCTGCATGAACTTGAAAGGGGAAAATCATCAGGTAAGTGAAAAAAAGAGCATTTTGGAAAATGGTTCAGAGTGGTTGAGTAGATGGCGGGGTGACAACTCTCTTATTCACTTTCTACCACATCAGCCCTACAAAATATTAATTTTGTTTTTATTCCTGTGTCACCCTATTTCTTTTTTGGTTTTTTGTCTTATATCTGCTGTGTTTTCTTTATTTGTCGTTTTTTGATGCTAGCTGCAGGATAGTTTTAACAATTTGCCTTTTTATTCCCTTTGGAACGGTTTGTCTTGCTGGTCTCCTGTCGACTTTGTCAAAGATGACAGGCTTGCCATCTTTAATTTTTTTGAATAATTAAAAACCTTGAATCTTTGGTTACCCTCTGCTGGACTGTCAGTATTTGTAGCTTAAAAAAAAAAAAAATAATTAGATGCTCTGAACTCTTCAAAGTATTCCAAAGATTTGCTCTTGCTGGTAATAAAAGTAGTTCTTTTTCTTAGAAGGAAGTTTATCTGTTCATGACAATAAATGATATTTTGTGTGCACATGTAGTTTCTAAGGGATATTTTTAATTCTTAATTGCACCTTTTTTCATTTTGCCTTGATTTTTACTTGTTTCCAGTGTTGTATATCACAGGCCTACTGAAGCATTGCCTCTTTTCATTTCATTGTCTTATAAGTTATTGTTATTTATGTTTACTGTTCTCCTGTATTTATTCAGCATTACCTAGATGCTCTGGAAAAATATTGTCTTTCTTTCTTTAACCTTTCTTTTTTTTTTTTTCTTTTTTTTTTTCTGATGTGTCTCTTGCCTAGTCCTTAGCAAGCCTTTTCACGATGTCACCTTAAAAGCAACAAACATGTTCAATTTCTAATCACATTTCTGAATAATAAAAGAAAAAGACCTTTTTTTTATGAAGTTAAAGATTCTCCCCTTCAGTGCTTTTCTTCACAGTGTGATGTCCCATCACCAGTGCCTGACCCATTTCTGCTGCCTGTGGTGCGGTTCTCTTCAGCCTGTCAGCTACAAACACGAAAGACCTTAAACTTGAGACAAGTCCTGCATCCCTGTCCTCTTCTGTTGTCAAATCAACTTTGGGACAGTCGGATCCATGCCCTTGCTAGGACAGAACCCCTTGTCTGGGAGATCAGCAGTACCATGGACGGTCTCCTCTTCTGCGCCTCTGTTTTGGCTGGAAATGGCAACATCACTTAATGTCCTGTGTCCCAGTGCTACCCACGGCAGTGTGAAGTGTCCTGGTTGTGTCTGAGGACTTGGCATGGATGAGTTGGCTCTGCTTTGCCAAAATCTGAACTTCGTGGACAACACAAAAACAGTAAGGTGGGGATGCGCTGGGTGGAAATGTCTTATAAAACATGTCTGAGTTGACGCTGTCAGCATTCCAGTCAATGGAGAAAGGGAATTTAGGTAAAGGGATTAAGCAGAGAAGGAAGGAGATCAAAATCACATGTTTGTTTTTGTTTGTTATTAGCTCACTTCATGTGTACCGTCTGGTTCAAGCAAGCATCTTATCCCATCCTACACTAGAGGCAAAAGGATAAAGCTCTTTGGATTATTTTGCAGTTTTTCTCAGAAGGTTTTGATTATTTGAGCCCCAAAGTCTCTGATATGAATTAGATTAGAAATCTTTCACATCCCAGTTGCTAGCACCATGCTGTATTGCTACTCTGAAGCCAGTCCCTTTCGTACTTTTTTGGAATTGTTGTTCTGCTATATATATAAAGTAATTAAATATTTGTTGATTTAGAGCTTTTAATCTGGGTCTCCCAAGACCCATCTTGAGAGTCTTTACCAGCAAGACAGCATCTTTTCTCTCTGCGTCCCCCACTGAATTCTGATTATTTATTCAAAAAGCAATGATGGAAATCAAGAAACATCTACTCAGAATAACCAAGGAGTTGGTGGTGAGAGTTAGGAAATGGCAGCAGGCAGCCTGGTTGAATTGCCCACCAAGAGGGAGACTTCAGTCCCTTTGTTTTCCATGTTTGCTCAGAGCTGTCCAAGGAACTTGCAGTAGGTGAAATCCTTCTTTCCCCCCCCTCTCTCCACAAGCCCTTTCCTCTTCTACGCAATTGAAAAAGAGACTTATGGCAGTATGTAGTACATAATATTTTTTTTTGTTTCCCAACAACACAAAAATATTTATGGTGAATAGCTTGCTGAGAGGTAGAGAAGAATGAAAAACATGTATGTAGCAAATAAATCACATAGCAAATAAGTAGTTTTGGAACACTGCATTTCATTTGCCTGTAGGCCATTAATGCCAGTCGTCGAGGACAGAACAGAAGGAATAAAATTGAGTTAAATAAAACCAAGTGTTTAGCCTTACAAACTCACCAGCAGCCATCAGTGCCAAGCATTAATTCCTCTCCTGCTGGCAGCAGGAAGGTGGGTGAGACAATACCGTCAGTTGCACAAATTAAGTCACTGTGGCAGAAACACAACACAAATAAATAGGAAAAACAATGCACAGAAAAACTGCCTGTTGTCGCTGCATAAACCTTCTTCCAAGCTGGAGGCGCGGAAAAGGCAATGCAATGACTGAGTGCATGTCGTCTTGTAGCCTGACAAGCCCTTTCAGAATAGAACAAGAGTGTAAGGTGCCAGGAGAGGGCTCGCTGCACATTTGGATAGAGAAAAGGGGCTTGTGGGCAGCAGAAGAATCCCCTTCTCAGCAGACTGAGAAATGGAACAAGTCAGCTGTGCCAGGCCCTGGAAAGCTAATGGAAACCCTAATCAGGATTAAGCTGAAAGAGGGGAAAGATACGTGATAAGAACACAGAAGGTTTTTTACTCACTGTCATTTAATGGCCATAAAATTACAGGCCCAACTTCCAAGACCCCTTTTCACAAAGGAAAAAAAAGAAAATTCATATTTAACAAAAAGATCTAGAAGTTCCCTCTGATTTAACAACATAGAAGCTACTTTTTTCTCTTCTATCAGATTATAAGTTTATGGGGGGGGGGAAGATATTTTTAATCACTTTTTACCTTTAATCATCAAGTTTCTATACATTAAAGTTATCTGTCAAATTTAAGTTTGTTTTTTTCCACAGTTTTATCATTTTCCACACGTGATCCTGTTTCTTTGTTCTATTCCCAGCTCAGCTGTTTTCAGAGAGTTCCATTACGGGGCTGTGAACAGAAGTTGAGGATAGAAATAATATCAAAGAAAAGGGATTGAGCGCGTCCCACATTCTCGCAACAAGGGATGGAGAAATTACTGTGGATCAGCTGTAATTCTTACAATAATTTAGATGTCCACACTTGTGTGGAAGTCATTCTCTGTTCTATTCCTAAACTAATTTAATCCGGCTGCGCTGATTTGAAAGTAATGCATAAAATCCAGTACCCAAAGCAGTCTGGTTGCTCACTAACTAATAACATATTTCAGTAGTCCAAACCAATGTTCCTCTTGTAACTTGTCAGGAGCGCAGGGGACTGGGGTGCTGCTACATCCATTAGCTAGACGTGGTACTGGGAGAAGAGGGAACGGGCTGGGAGAACACTGGTGTGCACTGGATCACACTGTTTTAAAGTTTTTTAGTTAGTAGTTGTCAAAAAAATTCATTATGTCACAATAAACAAATGTCCTTGGATGTGTGTGTTCTGCATGAATAGCTGAGGTTGCACACGGGCGTGTGTGTGTTGTGATGCTGGGTCCCCTGGCTTTGGTCTCCGCTCTCGCCGGGAGCAGTTTGCCTAGCTGGCTCTGCGCCATGCATGGCTGGTAAAACTCAGACTTTCCAACGCATCTCCTCTCACACAGATTTTGCTCCCACCCACAGAAAACCCTGGGCACCACTGGCATGATCACAGAGTGCCTTTGCTTCTGGGGTCCCTCCGGTGGTGCTGCGGTAAGGCCAGGACAGGTAGGAGTGGGAGCTGAGGAGTCGAGCAGGATGATCAAACCGAGCGGCTTGCTTTGGGAGGAACGAGCCAGGCCGGCCACTGTGTCCATGCGCTTCTGGGGCAGCAGTCCTTGCGCTCCAGTTTTTTTCCCACTTAAAGTCTCCCCAACTGATGATCCTGTTGTCTCATTCCTAACTTGTGCTGAACTTGATCAAGGGGGCTTTCAAAAATTTTCATTTCCAGTCTGAGCTCACACTGTGAGCCAAAGTAAGAGCACAGATATCCCCTTTCGTCTTGACGGAGTTTATACTGTAACGGCGCGTGCTGTGAGGTGCTGGAGGTGATCACGCTTTTTTGAATATGATTAAGGATATCATCTTGTTTCTGCTTTGCTGTCACCTCTGAAGACTCTATCCACTGAGCGCACAGCCCCAGAGTCTAAGAGGTCATAAATACCCAAAAAAGGTCATTATTTGTTAATGCCAGTTGGTAGGTGATATCCAAAGCTGATATTTATAGCCATGCTTTTTTATAAAGTGTTCTTGTCCTACAGGTCTAGTTGAAGACAGTAAAAGTTCCAGCTTTGAGAATGCTATACATTAACAAATTAAATTGTTCAGGTCATTAATTTTACTGTAAGGCAGGCAAATCATTTTTCTAGGAGCTCAGAGGAAGATTTAATTCTCATACACTTAACAATTGGTTCTGGAGACCATTTTTCATCCCATCCCCAAGGAAAGGATGTTGATATCACCCTAAACACAGCAAGAATGTAAGCTCCAAAAGAAGAGAAAAGCACCTAAGTATATTTTTTAATTTGGGACCTAATGGTCCAAGAATTCCCAAACAAATATGCTTGGAATTATGGAGTTTCATCTCTTAATGAACTTCTGAGAATCCTGTAGTCTTAGGTTTGCACTTCAATGATTTCACAGTTACTACATTTGCTTTGAAGTTCACCTTATAGATAACCTTGAAAGAGAGAGTCGGCTGTTGCAGAGGCTGATGAACGAGGGACTTGCACAAGTTGCGCAGGGGGCTTTGAGAAGATGAAAAGAAAATGAGGAGGAGGGAACCTGCAGTGGGAACAGGAATATTGTAATCCTGGACAAATTTCTGGGATGCCACTCTAGTATTTTAATCTTATCAAACTGAAATATTCTGATCTTAAGCCTTTTTTTTTATTTTTTCAATTTTTCTTTTTTTTTCTGCCAGAAAGGGACGATTTTGGGAGTTTAGTTCAGTACTTTCCATCAACTGTATGCTTATGGAACATGTTCTTTAACCACTATGAGCTTGGGCAGGTGTTTGATTTGCCAGTCCAAATCCTTTGACAGCAAATATTATTCTAATGAATGCTTTGTTTGAATTTTTATTTCTTTTTTTATAATTCACTGTGTTTGTTTGACTCTCTTGTCATCAAAGATATTAATGGAGTTAATTTAGCCATAATTTGCCTCATTTAAGGAAGAATCCTTTTTTAACTTGTCATACCGTAAACAAGTAAATCAGCATTTAATTTGTAAGCTGCCTATTTTCATCTAGTTTATCTCATTTGAAGGTGAAGATTTATTAGCTTCTCTCATGTATAACTGAATAGAAATAACGTGTTTAACAATACTCCTTGATGAGAAAAATAGGTTCTCACTTGACCGTATGTATTTAAACTTACTTGAAGTATAAATTGAAACAGTTGATATTTATTTATGAGAACTGAAACTTAAGCCTGAATAGTGTCTTTTATTAGGTACTGATATTCAAAGTTTATGTCGGCTGTTAGTGATGCATGGACAAACAGGGACTTCATCAAATGAGCGGAGAACGAAATTTCTATAAATCAAATATTTATATGTGTGTATAAGGGCATTTAGAATTCAGAAATTAACAAATCGTTTTGAGTGTTTAATTATTCATATTGTGCCAGCATACAGAAAATAAGGATGTAAGATTCACTTCAGAATCTTTTTAATAATATTGCATAAACTGTCATGGCAAATTTCAGGGGAATTATCCAGAAGTTTTAGTATATATTTAAGTCAAACTGTGGAATGTATTAACCTAGATGTGTGTATAAAATCAATAATTATGATATGCCAGTAAGAAAGTTACCTTCTTTCTGTTACTAGAAAATAATGACAAATTTCAAGAGCAAGCAAATCTGTAATAATAATAATTCAATTAAGCTAGTTCTTAGCTTAATCTTTCCCTTAATAAATGCTTTTGGGTTAGTAATTGCCAATTAGAAAATTAATTTAAAAACATTGTCTGATATTGAAATGATCATGATATACTGCAGGGGAAAAAAAGCGTGAGAAAATATATTCTCAGTGCTACATTTCACTTTTACATATTACAAAAAAAAAAAAAAAAAAAAAAAAAAAGAATTGGTCTCTAAGAAGTTACAAAAGGCTCTTGAATACAAGGTTAAAATTTGTACTAATATCCTGGAACAAAATAAGAGGCATTCCTTGCCAGTATGTGACAGCTCCATGAACAAATTTGTGAAGAATACAGATAGGACCACTGGGGTTTCCTTCCTCTCACATTAGTTTTGCAGTAAGCGCTGCCAAGAACCTTGTTTGTTAAATATGAATTAGAAGCCCAGGCTTCTGATCAACATTTTTGTGGATAATTAGTAAATTTAAAGCCTGCAGGAAGTGAGTGGGGGGTTTTTTTCATACCAGGATATGATTTGTTTTGGCAAATTCCTATCCCACATCTCCAGTTACATCACTGAAGTATGGTGGTGCGTAAATCCCATGTGAGGATAAGCAAGGATTTACTTTCTAAATTGGGGGGGGGGGAAGGAGTATGAACCTATTTCTTAGAAGCACTTCCTAACCACAGTGGAAAAGCAACATCCAAACTAGCTGCCCTGGTGCTACCCCAGAGATGCAGGTGCCACACAGTGGGCTGTAGAAACCAATTTTTACAGCTGATTCATCCACAAAATTCTTCAGCTTTATATCACGTTCACTGGAAATGTGGGGTTCATTCAAACCAGTGTAAATGTGAAGTTGTTTTTTTTTGGAAAGGGTAGAGAAGCAAAGAGAATGGATAAATGTTGGGATTACCAAGACTGGAAGATGTTGGAAGGTGGGGTATGTAAATGGTTGCTGATTTTTTGTGGTTTTCTACTCTTTCTTAAGGAAAAGGAGAAAGAAGGAGTTTGTGCAGCTAGCTTATTCTTATTTCTCTGAAGAGATGCCTGAAATCTGGACAATCAAGCAGTCTTCCTGAGTTTTCAATCAGCATGAAGCAGCGCATAATTAGTCTTCTGCAGTTACTGCTGTAAACTTCCTCAAATCTTAGTTCAGTAATCATAAAAACTCGATGTCTAGCATTTGCTTGTCAGCCTAGTTTAAAATGTCTTGCTCTGCTATTTATTTATATTACTGGTACGTATGAAGTTGTATCACATGGCATTTTGCATGCATATTAATTTCACTTAGTGTGGCCGGGTGGTAAGGTTGCAGGTTTTAGCAGAACTGTCTGAAGCAATATCCCCAGGTAGCTGCAAGAACTGCAGTTCCCACGAATCTGAAATAATAAATGGCAGTCTGTCTTTCCCAAGGGCATTTTAGGAATATTTAGCATGTGAACACATATGAAAACTACAGTGGGCTGAGAAGAGTACTGAATTGTGCTCGGTGTTATTGAAACTGAAAAGCAGTGAAGAGGTGTAGAAATGAATGGGCTCCTAGAGGCTTTTTTATAGATTATGGGGGGAGGATGTGTTATAATAAAAGGTAATAAGAGCTTTCCTGCCTCCGATAGACTCTGCCTTCAACTAACCTACAGCTATCAGGAGTCAGTAATCCATGTTGGATAAAGAGACTTTGAGGAGCAATTTCATTCTATTGGCATGCACCGGTTTGCACAATGGATTTGTTCACTTTTTTTGCAGGCAACCTTCCTGAGAGACAATATTTCTGAAGCTCCGCAAAGCGCTTTTTTTTTCTGTTTTCATTCTGTAGTTCTTTAATTGGATGAATGGGTTTGCAGGGGTCTAGAAGTTGGACTGAGCCAAATTTGCTCTCCTTGAAAAACCAGCCAAAAAAACCCCACATAAAGTAGTTTCATGTGACTCTGGGATGTGACGAACATAAAAGGAAATTCTATTTAAAGAGCAGTGCATTAATGTTTTAGTGGTGCTCACTTCAGGCCGGTACATTTTACATGAGTCTTTTTCCCTTATGGGAAAGTCATATGCTCCAAGTTGACTAAGTGCAGATCCTTTCCGTAAGAGGTTGGAGGAATTAGGCATTGGGAATGCAACAGCAGTCGTGTACCGAGCGCGGAATTGGGATATAATGCCATAAGGCTAATTAACATCGTGTACTCCCATTGTGTTCCCTTAGGGGGAATCGTGGGTTTAAGTGATAAGCGTGTAGATTGAGACGTTCTTAATCTAGGCAAGTGGTGCAGTGAAACATTCGTCACTGAATAACAAAAGGAATGCAAAATTGAGTATGGGCAGTATATTTCAAATGAACTGCAGTGTCCTTTTTCTCCTTTTCATCATGTTTAGGAACACTGATTTATTCACCACATAGAATATGGAGGATGTACTATTTTAGACTTGGAGTATAGGGTTTGTTTTATTGCACTCTATAAACAATTTTGACTTCTGATGGGTTTGTCCTTTGGAATATTTTTCCTTTGGTGCAATCTGGATGTTCAGCAGTGACAGGAGAAGTCATGCAGAGTCTTTTTGAAGGGTCAGTAGAAATGAGTCCTTCAAGAAGCGTTGGTTTGCAAGTTTTTTTCCTCACATATGTTAGATGCTCCAGAACGTCCCTTAGGGGATGCTCCTGTAACAGATGCAGTATTGCAGACAGTGTCTCCTGCTACTTCTGAGTTCCTACTTTTCAGATACTAGGTAGAAAAGTACCTGCAGAGAGACATGGTATCTTTTCTTTCATCATCTCTTATGTCCCAGTTGGCATCCAGAACTTTTCAAGAGAGTCAAGTTGAACCGCTGACCTAGGATAAAGTTTTTATGTAACCCGTTCTGACTCTGAGTAATTTATCCTTTTATTAAAGACTTTCCTGGAGAACTTTTGCTTAATATAAAGAAAAAAAAATCATTGCTCTAGATGTATACATGCATGTGTTCAAATATATTACCATTAACTTCAGGTTGACAACGGAAAAATATTTATTCATGGATTTAGTGAAGGAACTTGTGAACAGCAGTATTTGCAACTTCTGTTGTCATCCTTATAACTGAATGTAGTTGTGCATCATCTGTGAAGAATTCTGTTCATTGACTGAATATATTCAAATATGTGACGAATCTCCTCACCTGTGCACAGCAAAAGACTGAAAAGTCACAACTGAGGTGGGGAACCGTTCCTTCAGGAGGGCTGGTTAGTGGGCTGAGACAGCTTTAGGAAGATGCTGAATTTGTCAGCCGGAAGGG